>NW_027040712.1:4167500-4375000 GCF_037179485.1 Ochlerotatus camptorhynchus
GAAACTGCACTCATCGATTACTTTAGGGCAGTTCCATTAAATTCAGAAAAATTGCAAGAACCTTCAAGAAGTTCCAAAAATTAGAGATAGTCTTGAGAACATTAGGGATGTTTAGGAAACTTAAGAAAAATGTCTAAAACATCACAGAAGTTTCGATAAATGCAAGAAACTGCAGAAAACGTGGGGAAGCTAAGAGATATTACAGGAAGTTTTATTAAATTCAGGGCAACTGTTCTAGGAACTTCAGGGATATCCAGAAATCTTTAGGAAAGTAAAGAAACTTTAGGGAATCCAGATAACGTTCGGAAAATTGTTAAATCATTAATCTTTTTATCTTCTTTAAGAAGTTCCAGGAAATTCAGGGAAGTTCAGAGATATACTAATTTTCGTTTGACATCTATAAACATATTTAGAAAACTTTATAGATTTCTAGAGTTTGTCAGGAAAGTTTAAATATTTTTAAGACAGTTCCATTAATTTCAGGGCAATATCAAGCACTTCCGGCGAATAGTGAGAACTTCAGGGTAGCTTCGAAAACATTTGCAAACCTCAGATCAGTTCACTTCAAGGAAATTCCAGATACTTTACAGGAGTTAGAAGAAACATACGGAATTTCCAGAACTTCAGCATAATTATGAGACTTCCCAACTAACAATTTTCACAATGTAAACGCTTTTCTCATTTAATTTATACTGCCTCAAGTTGTATTCAAATGCTATACGATATAAGGTAACCTTTACTCAACCTCTATACAAGCAAATCTGGCGAACTTAGTCAGCTACTTATGGCTGTTGGGATGGTTGTGGCAAGCTCTTATTGCATATCCATTTACGCTTCTATATAGCTGTTATTCTGCTGTTTAATTGTGTGTGACCACCAAATTATTACCCTGAACCGAAACCTGGACTCGAACTCGAGCATTGGCAAACCTTCACACTACCAACTTCGCTACGCCAACACTTTGAACTGATGTAAACACATCTACATGACTTTCTACAACAAGATCGGTGAGTAGAGGCTTTATAGTAGTGCACATAAATCACTTAACTAGTTAGTTCAGCTTTGTAATGGAGCTGAGTAAAAGCTGCAAAACTGCTCAGGTCTAAAAATAAACCTAGGTGACTTTAAAAATGCTTCCAAAGTAGCGCCAACCCAGTTTATTGGCTGAGTACAAGAGTAGTTGGTTGTGTAGAAGCCATATAATGAGTAATATATTCTATTTATTAGCTTTGTTTAGCAGTCAACTAGTTTTTTTTTTTTTTTTTTCCTTTGGTTTGTTTTTTTCCGTCGATCTTGTTTTCCGTGCTGAGCACCAATGCTACCGACGTGCCAGGAAGGCAGCTCCCACACCTGGACCCTACCTATCGACCCATCAACTCATGAACCGGGGACCAACGGCTTTACTTCCCATCCGAAGGAAGGCGTGATCAGAGATGTTATGCCTCAGAACATCCCGGCGGCGCCGACTGGGATTGAACCCAGGCCTGCTGGGGTGAGAGGTAATCACGCTTACCACTACACCACCGGCGCCGTTAGCCCAGTCTACTAGTTGCAAGTTGATTAATATTTGCATAGAAGTGACATTAGCGTTTATTGGCTGCTGTCATTCAGTACGACTGACAAATTAAATAATGGTAGTGAAAAAGTTGAGTAAACGCTCTCCAAAACTATTTTGCTAGCTTCTGCTTGTAACTGTATCTGCAGCTTTTTTTCAGCTACTTTACAGCACTTTACAGTCCAGAGAACTTCAGAGAAGTGTAGAGATTTTAAGCAGTTTAATTAATCACAGGGATGTGCCGAGTATTTTGAGAACTTCAGAGAAACCACCATTCAAGACGTTTCAATAATTATGAAACATTCTTAGAACTTCATAAATATTCCTAAAATTTCTGAATATTTGCAAGGTCTTCAGGGATGTTCCGCCCGTAAAAAAAAGAACGATATAGGTACAATGAAATGTATTGTAACCATACAATAGAACTTATTGTACTTAAAATAAATTGTATCGTCCACAACTATAAAATAACCATAGAATTTATTGTTTGCACAATATAATCTATGGTAAATGGAGAAATCTACAATAGAACAAGGGGGTTGTTATGTATCTTAACCGTACAAAAAATCACTTTTTCCCGAACAAACTTGAGCCATTTACCATTCATTTTATTGTTTTTCTATTGTTGAAAATTCATACTATATGGGACGTATTGTACATCTAATGTAATAACAATATGTTGAAATTTCTTGTACAATATACGCACATTGTTGGCAATAGATGTGGATGTAATTGTATTTTATTTTATGGTAATTGTATGGTTATTTTTTTCCGGGCGTACATATCAGGAAAATTGTTGGAACGCAAGAGAAGTTCCGAGAACTTCTTGAAAATAAAAGGTTAGTTAAGTTTAGAGATTTCAATGGAATTTTCATGAGCTTCAAGGAGATATCAAAAACTTCAAGAAAGTTGCGGGAACTTTTGGGATTTGGAGCTGTTTAGGGCAGTTCCAATTACTTCAGAAAAGTCTAGATTTGCGTGGAGGTTTGAAGGTCTTGAATAATTTGTCCATTTTTATTTTTTGTTGTTTCGTTAAAGACAGATTAGATTACAATTTTATCATGTCAACGTTTCGATCCAGGGGTTGGAACCTTCATCAGGACTTGTTTTAGTTAAAGATCGTAATTTTTTTTTTGAACTCTGCAAAATACATGACAACTTTATTATTTAAACAGAAGAGCAAATATTCTTACGATTTGGTATTTTTGTGTTTCTTGGAGATTTACACCCGAAATTTACAATTCATGTAAATTTAGGTGCTCTGAAACTGACATATAAAGGGTGTCCATAGTTAAATTGAATCTCTTCGAAGTACGCGCCAAAAATAAGTCTCTAAGCCGATTGTCATGAAATTTTCAGGGAATGTAATACTACACATAAGCTTGGTTTACGCATCTTTATGTCACTCTATTTCTTCACCAAATCCAAATGCCCGAACTTTATTCTTAAAGTAAAAGCGAAAAAAAAAAACCTGTAAGCGTATAACAGGTCAAAGAACTTGAAACAGGAGTTCCCTGCCTAATGCTGGTTACTAATGAAAGCTCTTTCAATAATTATGTAAACCATAAATGTTCACTAAGCTTCACACACGTTTTTTATTAAATTTGCACATGCAACAACATATATTTGGTAAAGAGTGTCAGTCATTTGCAACCCTATATCATTTGATTACCTATGACGCTCAAAGAATTTCTCATGTACCTATGCTACCTCTCCACATTCATCGGAACTTCTTGAAGGAAGTCTTAATATGAACATAATCGGAACGTCAATAATTTTTCTTATACAAATTAAAAGATAACATTTATTTCTAATAAAATCACTTAACTAACATTCAAACCATCCCTCTTAATCTTCTGGATCGGTTTCAGTCTCATGCTCCGGTTAGCGGACACAGTACTCTCAGTACCGTCGGTGGTAGTTGATGGTACGTTTGTTCTGCTAGAATCTGTTACGTTCTCCGTAACCATCGCTGTTTCGTGAGTGGCCGGGGTTGTTGATGTCGGCGACAGGGTGTTTCCGATGGTCATCGGCGTCAGAAATGAGGTGGTAGTGATTGCCGGTGCTGGTGTGGTTGTTGTACTTAACGATTCGGTTGAAGTTTCCAACGCAACTCGTTTGTCTCTGCTCTTCGCCGTGGTCGTCGTGGTCGATTTGTTAACTTTCATGCAGATGCACGTCGTTTCGTAATCTTCTGTTGTTGTAGGATCTTGGGGATCATCAGAGTTTTGGATTTGGGGGGCAGCAAGTCCAACCAGATCTTCTGATCTTTCTGTTGTCGTTGTTGTTGGAACGGTAGTTGTAGTTGTTGAAGTGCTTGGCAATGATGTTGTAGTAGTCGTAGTAGTTGGATTGGTAGTTGTAGTGGTCGTAGTTGTTGGAACGGTAGTTGTAGTTGTCGACGTGCTTGGTACTGCAGTTGTAGTAGTCGTAGTAGTTGGATCGGTAGTTGTAGTGGTCGTAGTTGTTCGAACGGTAGTTGTAGTTGTTGATGTGCTTGGCACTGCAGTTGTAGTGGTCGTAGTAGTTGGTTCAGCACTTGTAGTGGTCGTAGTTGTTGGTTCGGTAGTTGTAGTGGCCGTAGTAGTTGGTTCGGTAGTTGTAGTGGTCGTAGTAGTTGGTTCGGGAGTTGTAGTGGTCGTAGTAGTTGGTTCAACAGTTGTAGTGGTCGTAGTTGTTGGTTCGGTAGTTGTAGTGGCCGTAGTAGTTGGTTCGGTAGTTGTAGTGGTCGTAGTAGTTGGTTCGGTAGTTGTAGTCGTCGTAGTAGTTGGTTCAACAGTTGTAGTGGTCGTAGTTGTTGGTTCGGGAGTTGTAGTGGTCGTAGTAGTTGGTTCAGTAGTTGTAGTTGTCGTTGTGCTTGGATCAACAGTTGTAGTAGTCGTAGTAGTTGGTTCAGTAGTTGTAGTCTCTTGGGGATCATCAGAGTTTTGGATTTGGGGGGCAGCAAGTCCAACCAGATCTTCTGATCTTTTTGTTGTCGTAGTTGTTGGAACGGTAGTTGTAGTTGTTGAAGTGCTTGGCAATGATGTTGTAGTAGTTGTAGTAGTTGGTTCGGTAGCTGTAGTGGTTGAAGTAGTTGGTTCGGGAGTTGTAGTGGTCGTAGTAGTAGGCTCAGTAGTTGTAGTGGTCGTAGTAGTTGGTTCAGTAGTTGTAGTGGTCGTTGTGCTTGGATCGACAGTTGTAGTGGTCGTAGTTGTAGGTTCAGTAGTTGTAGTTGTCGTTGTGCTTGGATCGACAGTTGTTGGTTCAACAGTTGTAGTGGTCGTAGTAGTTGGTTCGGTAGCTGTAGTGGTCGTAGTAGTTGGTTCGGGAGTTGTAGTGGTCGTAGTAGTTGGTTCAGTAGTTGTAGTTGTCGTTGTGCTTGGATCAACAGTTGTAGTGGTCATAGTAGTTGGTTCAGTAGTTGTAGTCTCTTGGGGATCATCAGAATTTTGGATTTGGGGGGCAGCAAGTCCAACCAGATCTTCTGATCTTTTTGTTGTCGTAGTTGTTGGAACGGTAGTTGTAGTTGTTGAAGTGCTTGGCAATGATGTTGTAGTAGTTGTAGTAGTTGGATTGGTAGCTGTAGCTGGTGTAGTAGTTGGTTCGGGAGTTGTAGTGGTCGTAGTAGTTGGTTCAGTAGTTGTAGTAGTCGTTGTGCTTGGATCAACAGTTGTAGTGGTCGTAGTAGTTGGTTCAGTAGTTGTAGTCTCTTGGGGATCATCAGAGTTTTGGATTTGGGGGGCAGCAAGACCAACCATAACTTCTGATCTTTCTGTTGTCGTAGTTGTTGGGTCAGTAGTTGTAGTAGTCGTTGTGCTTGGATCAACAGTTGTAGTAGTCGTAGTAGTTGGTTCAGTAGTTGTAGTCTCTTGGGGATCATCAGAGTTTTGGATTTGGGGGGCAGCAACACCAACCATAACTTCTGATCTTTCTGTTGTCGTAGTTGTTGGGTCAGTAGTTGTACTAGCCGTTGTGCTTGGAGATAATCTCTCTAATAAAGCAAGAAAGAGAGTTGTGCTTGGATCAATAGTTGTGATAGTTGATTCACTTCTACTTTTCACAGAAACTCCTCTACAGGCTGCAGATGGAAATGAAGACGGCGGTGATCCACGCATTCCTGATTTTTTATTCCACTGATACGTTTGATATAGAACATCTTCATTGTGGTCGGTATCCTTTTGAAGTGTCTTCATTCCTTTTGACGATTCGTATATACCTGAACACGTTTGATCCTTATACTTGTGATCACTAAACTGGTTAACGAGATCAACCTTCTCCAGTGGTGAAATTTGGAAAGAAGGTCTGTAACCGTCGTGTTTGGTCAAATCGTACTGCTTCATTTCAAAATGTTTGCAATTATCACTTCCAGTTTTCGGTTTATAATTCTCCACAGCAGTTACACTGTTTGCCTGATCACTTGTTGTGACCGGGAATTCATGTTCAACTGATTGACCCCGCGTCGTTAGAAATCCTTCGCAATGATCCGTAATCCACAGTAGTTGTACTGATCGCGATTTGCTCTGCCCTACGGGGCAGGTCTTCAATTCCGCTACTCCTTCGCCGACACACAGCAGATACTGCGGCAGATATGAACCAAGCTCAACAAATCTTACCCCGTCGACACACATGCTAGTCGGTACCAATCGTTTCGCTTGCCAGGATTTAACTTCAGTTTCCGATGCACATCGACACCGACTTTGCAGTGGATCGAAAGATGTTCCGAAAGGGCACCGAAATTCGTACGCCATCCCGGAAACGCACCGGTAATATCGATTGATGTATTCTTCGTGCCGAAACACTACCTCCAGGGTCCTGTCCTGCTGGGGACAGTTGTGATTGGGTCTGGAGAGTTTCCGATCGCAAACCCTGACTGGTCGGCTACCGGTGGCGATTTCCGTGAGAAAGAGAACCGCGGCCATCAAGCGCTTAAATTTGTACATTTTTGACAACCGACCCAGTTGAACTACGCGGACTGTTTGATAGCCCCACGCGCGTCAACGACTTTAAAGTGCTGTTTTGTTATTCACACAGAACGCGTCGTCATCCGTGCCCTATCCAATTACTGGAAGCATCAGTTTCCATATGGGGAGTGTGCTTTTTCCATCGGCCGCCGTAGCGATAGTAAATGGCTCACGTGCAAAAATGTAAACTTTGCTTTTGGTAGGTTGGGACCGCTGTACGAAACAGTAGATTAGATTCTTCGAAAACAAGACAACGGACATGGTATTGCCACCGAACTTTGTTTTATTAGAGTTTCTATAATTGTTAAGCCTTTGCTCCCGAAAGTTTACAGGTGTGGATTGAATTTGCCTTGGAGGATGATTTTTCGGAAAGATACCGATCAGGATGTTGGAAGTCAGGAATTACCTTAGAAATTGTATTAGAAAGATTCTGGTCTTGCGAGGTTAGTGAAAAATGTTCCAAATCCGGCTCCGAACTAATATGCACATGGAACATGTTTGAATATTTTCAGTGATTTGTTGATGTAAAAATTAACATGAATGTGTAAAATTATACACTAGCAAGTAATGTTAGTTAAATGTTTCTCATCATTTTATTTTTAATCATTATACTTACACCCGAGAGATGGATCACTCCTCACAGTATCCAAAAATCACAGGTTGGATTCACGATTTTGGCCATCCCTGGTATGCCAGATGTTTTAAGGAAAAAAATCTTCAACGAGATTGACGAAATGTCTTCACATGCCTTCACCGCTACTTTACAGTTAACAGTAAAGTTCTGGAAATTCTTAGAAATCATGGACAATCTGTGGAAGCCTAGAAAACATCATCTGATTTCAAAAGTTCAGGGAAGGTTGTAGAATTTCAAGAAACTTCAGAGATCTCCAAGAAACTTCGTAGAACTTTTGAAAACTTCGTAGAAGTTCAGGGTACTGCGTTGAAGTTCTGGATACATTCTTCAAATGCAGAAAATTTGATAGAAGCTCACCGAGCTTCGTAAAACTTCAGTGAACTTCGTATAGAAGCGCAGATAATGTTGTAGAAGTTCTGAGAACTTCATAAAACTTTCTAGAAATTAAACGAACTTTAGAGAAATTATCAAATTTTGAAGCAATTCGCGGAACTTCGTTAAATTTTAGGGATTTTTCTTTAATTTCATTGCACTAGAATTGTTGAAACAATAGCAACAAATGACTAGAATTTATTCTCAGATCCTAAAACCAATAAATAACAACAGTACGCCTAGCTGATCTGCAGCTGCAACTCAAACGTTGAACAGCGATCCATCCACATCCGGTGTGTACTTGTTGCAAGTCGGAAATCCCGGTGGAGGTTTGACAAAACTGTCCGGTTCGCCTACCTGCAAAACCAGCACCATTCCGACGGCCGTATGCCATTCGAAGTGGCAGTGCATCAGCCAGAATCCGGGATTATCGGCCCGGAAGCGAACTCGGGTGTAGCCCTTGCTTGGAACCGACACGGTGTCCTTTTTCGGTGGCATCGTCGTAACCCGTGTTCGTCTAAGCGACTGAACCCGGGCAATCTCCTGTGCACGTTCCACCGTGATCGGTGTCGAGCGGTTTTGACCCATTTCCATCACGTACATCTGATAGCCGTGCAGGTGGAAGGGGTGATTCAGGTCGTTGACCTCCGGTGTCAGATCGAGAATGTACAGTTCGATTAGTTCGTTCAGTGGGATTTTCAACCGATGGATGCAGGTACAGTGATCTCGGGATTGACATCGATCTGGCCACATGCCTTCGTCGCAGAATAAATCGTCGGTGATGAGTTCCGTTTGCGTTAGGAGCGTAAAAGGTGGATATGTGAAGCTGATGTTATTGATGGCTCCTTGTAGGACGACGTCGCCTTGAATGTCTGTTGAATGCAATATCAGTTAGTCTTTTCCAAACATTAACTTTTTGAGGTCTATCTTACTCATGAAATGTTCATGACTATTGACGCCGAAAGCGGTTGAAAATTTCATCGGATAGTTTTCGAAACCAAGAATGAACCTCTCATAGGGAGTGCCATTGATGATGTCATCGTCGGTTTCGTATGCCTCAAAGTCTGTGACGCAGACATCCGGTTTCGAAACTCCACAAGTGGTATTTGGGTGATTTGCATACTGGAATTGAACAGTTGAGATATAAGCCAAATCTGTCTTTTTCAATGTGAGGATGTGTTCCTACCACTGCGGTTGAAAACAAGGAATCGTGGAAGTCCGGGGTTTGTTTGTCGAGGAAGGCGATATCCTCTTCAGGAACGGATAGGGACTGGTACGAGAGCGTGGCGAATTGGTAAAGTTGTCTGTCATTGCAGGGTCCGATTGCTCGTACGCGAATCCAATAGTCGTCTGAAAAAACGTTTTAAAGAATGCAACAACGTTATTTTATTACTTAAAAACTGAATGTACATTCCTGATGTTTTCATTATAAATAATAAATAACGCAGATTTTTTTTATTAAGGCCTTCTGCAGTGAACCCGGTAGCGTGGCCAAAACCTCTAGCGTCGTTGGCAGTGATGCAAAATATCATGACTCTCACGTGACACTCGTCTACGCATCAACCGAATATTGCTGACAGAACGTTTTGTCACGCAGTGAGAGGTAGAGCCATGGCAAACAACAATCACCAGTAACGGTCACTGCTCACAAGCAAAACGTTACACTCGCTGCTGATGATGAAAAGCACAACGAAAACAGTGAAGACTTCTGCAGTACGATCATGAGAAAAAGCGAAACGACAGAATAAAATGAAAACAATGCCTACGCATTCCAAGTTTGTCTCGACAGGGGCGACTGTGTGAGTTACAAAAAATGCAGACGACTCGTTGGTATGTATTCTTCAAATTTTCACAAAGTTGCTCAGTTCATCAAGGGCCAACAATTTGTGTTTCTGATTAGTTCGTAATCCTGCCGCATAGGTAGCGCTCGAATCTATATTATAAATGGAGGGTCCTAGAAGTATGGTTTCTTGGGCAAAGTTGTGCATTTTATAGTTCTGTTTATCTTCGAAATGTTGTCGAAAATATCAAAGGCCTGTGACTCAATTAAAGGGAGACATCGGTCTTCTAAGAAAACGCGTTTACCGCAATTATAGCTAAAACTATAAGCCTTTCTTGAGGAACTTTTTTGAATGCCAATATGCACAACTTTGCTGAAAAAACCATTTTTGTTGGACGCTCCGTTCAAAATATATATATTTGAGAACCACCTATGTGGCAGGAATACAAACTAATCAGAAACCTCCAAATGCTGGCTCTTTGTAAACTAAACTACTTTGTCGAAGACTGCAAATCTGTACTATGCATACCCAACTCGATAGCCTCTTCTTCGAAATTTAATCTAACAGAAAAAAATAAATAAATAACATTAAATATCTCGGGCGATTGGTTCAGTGTTCAAGTTAGGTTCGCAGCTTTCTCAGTCATGGAGTGAAACGGATCAATTCTTTTCAAGCGAGGTCTTAACTCTCTATGATGTATTTTTCGGGGAATTAATGCGTACTGTTCATTCGTCTAGAAATTACATCTATTTTGAATCGTTTGCCCTGATGTTGTATTTTTTAATAAACAGATAGTTTTACAAATTTCATATTTTCATGATGCCTCGAAGTATTGAAAAACTGAACATTTAACGAATTCTTAAACTCTTTTCATCCAAAAATGCTAGTTTCAAAACACGAGAGGAATTATTTGCATGAGCTGAGAATAAACAATTCTAGAATTCGTAATTTGAGCAGTTACAGGCCAAACAGCGAAATTTGCCAAGCCAAGAAATTAATTTTTGACTCGACCTTCTCCGATTTGCATGAAACTTTGCATAATTGTCTGTGATTGTTTGTTATAGGCTTGGTTGTTATTCGCATTTGTGCTATTATTCGACCATTTTGGATCTTGCAATTTTTGACGTAGGACTACGTCTGTGTTTTCTATATGGGAGTACAGTTTGTGAAAACCAAAATTGGAACATGTAACAAAATTATGAAAGATTTTGAACGTTAATAACTCAGCTACCCCTGGACCAATTTCAACAATTTTATCACCAATCGATCAGAACTATTTCTACGCACCTGGAAATTTAAGATTCTATTATTTTTCTAAATGTCACCACTGAAAATTGCACGAATGTTCAACTGTTGCTATGATAATTAAAATTATCACCGATTACCTGCGAAAAGCGATTTCCCTAACAAAGATTTCAAAGTTGAATTCCTTCCAGTCTCACCAAACGGTGTTTATTCAATTACCACGTGATGATTGGTGGGCTTCTCCAGTACACAACGAAAGGTTCCCCGCAAGCAACTAGCAACTATCAAGGCTACCCTCAACCGCTGATCGGATTCAGTTCCAATCGCTGTGTGTGGTGGTGTCGGTCGTCGGCATCAGCAGCAGCAGCAGTGCTGTCGGAGAGTGACGTTGAACATTGTTCTCCAGTACACAACGAAAGGCTGCCTGCAAGCAATGAGCTGCAGCCCACATGACCATCCATAAAAGGAAGAAGAAGCCGCACAGCTATTGATCGGAATCAGTAGCTCTTCGTGAGTCGCTGTGGTCCATCTATGTCAATCGCGTTATACTAAAGATACTGCTGCAATTAACAAATAAGATTTATTATATAAGACCACGTAGTCCTACGTCACCATTGCGTACAACCCCATAGGGCTGTCCCTTGTAGTTTTTTTTTTTTTTTCAAAATGACTATTTTGAAAAGTTTAAAGAAATTGTAGCATGAAAACATCACTTCTAATCGAAACATCTTTCTTGGATAAATATACATGTTTTATTGGTTTTAGTAATTTTGAGTAAAAATTAAAAAAAAGTTCTGAAATAAATAAATGTTTTTTTACAAAACTTATGAAAAAATCATAGTTTTGAAATATTCAAGACCATGGACACTAAAAAATTCTGGATTTTTACTTAGGATTACGTTTTTCAGCAACATATTGAGGGTGCAACTTCAAAAATACCAAAATCGACCGCGTTATTAAAAATGGTTAGGTTTTGACCAGTTATAACTCTGTCAATAGCGGATTGATTTTATTTCTAACCAGACCAATCGATTGGATATTTTTCTACGAATCTGCTAAAATGAACCCTTTTCAATTTTCAATAGGTCACTATTAAAAATTACACAAATGTCCAACAGTTGCAATGGTCATCAAAATTATCACCGATTGCCTGCAAAAAGCGCTTTCCTTAACATAGATTTTAAAATTGAATCCCATCCGGTCTCGCCGAACTGTGCTCAATCAATCACCGTGTGTTGTGGTGTCCGGCCGGTCGTGGCATTGAACATTGTTCTCCAGCACACAACGAAAGGCTGTCCGCAAGCAGCAAGCTACAGCGCACATGAGCGAAGAAGAAGGAAGAAACCGCACCGCTACTGATCGGATTCAGTAGCTCTTCGTGAGTCGTTGTGGGCCATCTATGCCAAGCGCGTCACCCTCGTTCCAAACAAACTACTGCTCGCCAGCTTGTGTTGAACGCTCTAATAGCTTAGTATTACTCAACCATAACGACATTACTTTTCAGGACCACCATAAATTTGTTAAAGTATTTTCAGGATATTTGTCGGGGTCAGTTCTCATAAGTTTAAATCTAACATACCATGTATTTTTAAAGCAACATTGAGGGTGAAATTTAAAAAAAAAACGAAAATCGGTCGTGGCATGGCATGGAGGGGGAGGGAGTGAGTGAGAAGTTGTCACCGACCATGTATACCAAAATACGTTACGAGAGACGAGGGGGAAGGTCTAAGATATGTAACATCTCTTACGGATGGTCCTTTATAATAAAAAAGCTTGGCTCTGTAAAGTTTATTCAGTTGAGCCTGTACTTATAAAGCAATTAGCAAAAAAAATGAAGAAGGATTAAACAAGTTAACGACTCAACGAACTTATCATGTTATGAATTAACTCCATAATAGAATAATAACAGCTGGAGCGTTCAATAGCTTTTATTATCGAAAGAACTGCTCAATGTCATAAAGAAGGTATTCTATACTTTGTATTAATTATTTAAAAGTGTGCCGACACTTGTGTCTGTTTATTATTCGATGTTCGTCTTTTCACACTGCCATTTATATTTACTTGCCCATATATGATTTAACTTTCTGTTGATACGTAGTTTTCATATTTAGAGTCCCGGCGGGGTTTAATCGACGAGAACGAAGCGGAAATTCTCTCGAGGCAAAAGTTCTGTAGCAAACACTCTAACTAGCTGTACGGCAATATTTACTCGGTCTCGACTATAATTGAACCATGGATAACTTATGCTAGAAGATATCTTTTTCCTTGAACTGTCCTACTAACCTACACGGGCCTATAGAGTAGCAAAAGTGAACAAGACTGAATTTATTCAACTAATTGTAAGGTTTATATAGTAAATACAAAATTAGGCGTCATCAAGTGTGTGAGTTAATTACTATGGAGTGAAATCAAATATGCCATTAGAAAATTTAAAGCGGAACTAAATAGCTTACCATACAGTTATCACTAATAAAGCTTTTCTTGCATTCTAATGCCACCTAGCGAGTCGCTTTCGATCTATACGTCGAATTAGCCTCAAGGAAGGTCAAAAAGTTTGATCGACAAAATTGTCAAACCGACAAAATCAAGACGCCTAATAAGTCAAAAATCAACTTTTATTGAAAATGATCAGAACCATAAGAATAATCGAAACGAATGAGTAGTTTCAAAACGTCACAGTAGTATTAAAACTAAAAACGCTGAAACGTTATGAAAACTTTCAACACAATCTTTAAATCGTCGAAATCTGTTGAAACACCAAAAATGGATTTAAGACACTAAAATGGATTGGAAAAATTTTTGATAACGCACTAAATGTTCTAACAACTCTTATAATATTCTTGAAAACGGCAACTCTAAGAATCTTGAAACGTCAAAAAAGTCCTATAAACGCGAAAAATCGCTCAAAAAGTCAGAATGTCCAATTTTGAAAATGATACTTGTTGTTTTTCAGCAGTTATGGTCAAAAGAGTGAAAAATCTCTGCACGAGGGTTTGTTTACCATACAATTTGTATCAGATGTTTGTCGCAAGTGCCCCGATTTACACAGAATCAAAAATGCGTCAATAATTTGTGATTTCAGAGAATAAGTAATCAGACATAATCATTGTTTCAAATGTTTCAAAGACATTGAAACATTGTATAAAAAGAGATAAAAAATGTCTAAAACACATTTTCAACGCAATATTTAATGGATGGAACTTGGCCAAATATCTATAATGATATGATTTACAAATATTCAGGTTAAGATAAAAATCAGTAAATAATAATTAAAAAAAAAGGTGGTACTGTGTGTTCTAACCTATCGCTGAGCACTGACTACCTTCTATTAGCATGTCTCAATTATGCAACAACTCATCAGATAGCTTTCTTCGAAGATTTTTTGTTTGCTCAACTCAACTGCCCTAAAATTCCCATCAACACCTCCAAAAACAACTTTCGTGCAGCCCCTTTGGCGATGACGGGAAAGTGAAAATTTTGCATTGCCGGGGAATCCCTCGAACCAAGTGGGGTTGAAGAACGACGGATGACGGGCCAAATTGTCCTTCTTTTTTTTTTTTCGCATTCTTCGTTGAAGGAGAAAAGTTAAGGCGACAAATTGAGGCCTCTTCTCTTATCGCTCTTTCGCGCACTGCCTGTAGAATTCAAGTACCTACCTACCATGAACCAACTTGTAGTGTTAGTTTTCGGCTTGGAAAGCATTTTTGAAATCTGAGAAGAGCTTGTTTTGTGATTCTTTTTTTGTGGATTCTACGACAGAAGGCTGCTCCGAAGGAAGGTTCTCGTCATAGTCACAGTAAGTGTGTACACTATCATCCATCTTATCGTAGTCCAATAGGGTTCCGCTTATTCTCAAATGCGGTGCACGTTGAACGTATCTAGAACATTATACACACTTCCGCTCTTTCTCTCTCGAGCTGATGACACTTGAGACTGACGACATAAAAGGATATTCACCGGCGCAGGAAGATATAAGATTTTACAGTTGGCAGCCTCAGTAAGTACTCTATTCTTGGTCCTTCCACGAGGGAATACACACTGAGCCCGTAGTGTAGTGTGTTATCGTGTTTTATTTTGCAATGTTCTTCCAGCTGGATGATGGCGTTGATTAAAGGGAGTGCATTGTAATTGAAATCTGAAACGCTTCCCCATATGATGGGTAAAGACTTTTTACGATTTCTTCACTTGACACAGCAGCAGCCGTCTGCTTATAACAAGGATTAAATTTCATCTTTTACCTACTCAGAGTTGACTGAATGACACTGGAAAGAGTCATCATACGTTTTGCCTTTCGTTTATTCAACGATGTCGGAGTGCTTTTCAGTACTGTGAAATGGGGTGATGTTGCGATTTTATTGGAGTGTTGAAAATAAATTGTTCGAATATTGTCTTGTCTATTTTGTATTGACTAAATATTGCACCAGATTATTTGATTAATCCAAGTTCAAATTTCAGGATAAATCTTATCAACTGTAATTACGCATAGAACCAACAGATGGTGAATGCGAAGCTTCCATCCAAAATATATAGAATACCAAATCCTATGATTTCAATGCATCAATGGAGATCAGCGTCCCAAGTCACCCCATTTGACGGTACTCTCAACGAGCATCGGAGACGATGGATGTGACTGATAGTGAACTGTCTCGAGTTAAATCATTTGCCTTCCAGTGGCTGGTGTGCGCTTCCATGACGAAAGATTAAATGATAACGCAGCCCTGGTTCCGCATGTAGGACTAGCTTTCTCGTGATGCTGTGACGACCCCCTATTTACGTCAGCATTCATCGTGATAGATTTTCTTTTCTCTCAAAAAGCGGTAGACACCGTCTGTACTTACCACTCGGTTGATCTGCATTCACGACAAAGTCGTACCGCTCGCCAGACGTCGTCACGAGTGTATTGACACTGATCGGCTGTAGATTATATGAATCGCTGGCAATTATCTCAAGTATATGGTTGCCGATCTGTAACTCCAGTGGGCATACGTGACTGGCGGCATTGATGAATCGAAACCGATAACGGCCTCCCTTGCGCACTCGGTACACCTCCCGGGGAACGTTTGTCCTGGTTCCATTTTCTCTAGTAAACGTCCCTCTGCCGTTGATCAACAGATTCACCGGGAGAATCCCTCCACCGGATGGAAGGCCCGGCATGAACATTTCACCATCCACGTGCATCCAGTCGGATGCTAAAATCAAATGTTCCGGTAAATCGAAA
This sequence comes from Ochlerotatus camptorhynchus, assembly GCF_037179485.1. Taxonomy (NCBI): domain Eukaryota; kingdom Metazoa; phylum Arthropoda; class Insecta; order Diptera; family Culicidae; genus Ochlerotatus; species Ochlerotatus camptorhynchus. Next base: position 4,183,249 of record NW_027040712.1, read on the forward strand.
TCATACAGATCCGCATTGGGATCGCTAGCTTCCGGCTGCCGAACGATCATAGCGCCGTAGTGGCCGTTAACTTTGTGATGACCAGCGTGAGAGTGATAGAACTGCGTTCCCGGTTCCGTAGCCCAGAAAGCATACCGGAATGTACTCATGAACTCGATGGGACATTGCGTTATGAATGGAACCCCGTCCATGTGGGGGGTCTCTCTCTGATGGAGACCATGCCAGTGCATGGTGGTTGCCGTTCCGCCCATGGCGTTTGTCATGTCCACCACTATCAGATCATCTTTGCAGACCTGTATCGCTGGGCCCGGTATCTGGCGGTTGATGGACATAACACCTCGCTCGATGCCGTCCGCCGTCAGACAGGCGTGATGGTAGCAGTCGCTGCGAGTTCCGGTCGCGCATCGTTTGCAGGCACTGTGGGAGAAAAACGTGAGTTAGACTCAGGTGGATGTTGATCTTAATTTTTTGTTGATAAATAATGCTACTTCAGTTTTAACTATTAGCATCTCTATCCGGATCTTCCGGTGTGTTAAAGAGGCTTTTTTTTGTTTTCAAATCGTTCAAGTACATTACAAATATTGGTTACGACTGGATTGGTTAGGTTGCTTGGCCAGAGTATGAATGTTGAAGTGCTGCTCTACAATGTATGCAATACAAGTACTGGCAATGATTCAGATTTAAGAAGAAGACCATTCATTTCAGCAGCAGGCTAGGGATTCCTAAACAAACCGAACTGTCTGATACCGAAGTCTTATTGAATGATCATAATTTCTTGAACTTAATGCTGATTGAAACTTGCAATTTTCTTTCCTTACATCTTGAACTGATTTTGGAATTCTGGTAAACTCGAGTTGGGTGGAAAACGGAGGACAATTTGGTATTCGAATTATCCGGAGAACTATAGCATCTGGCGTGTCCACAAACAGTTTTGTGAATCTTAATTATGTTGAATGATAAATGCCTACCAAAAATTGCTGAAAGCACATCCAAATGTTTCAAAACTAAACTTTGTGTGGATCGCTAGTACATAAGTGCGGTCTTCGGTTTTGTGATAGGGTGGGCCTATCGAGCAGCAAACTTTAAATAAATCCATGATTTCAGAGTTAACAAGACAATTATGCGTTTGGTACGATACTTTAGTTAATAAGCTACCGAACGAAGTCAATGAGAACGCGTTATATGAAGGTTTGCATCCATTATTCCCATAAACAAAAGAAGCGCTCCGACCGAATCATGTTTTATCTTCATCCGATAGGCCGAAGTGAATTCATTGGCGTTTCAATGCGTTAGGCCTAGTTTGGCGTCAAGAAGCAATGTTAGACTTTTAACAATATCTCAACGATTGGTATATCTTTATCAAATCTTACGGTACGTACGGAAAGGTAAATAAATTTGAAAGCCATCAGTAATAATAACATTCCGTTTGGTGCTAAACTGCGTTAGATTAATAAAGACTAAGTGCGGGTTGGGCTTAATAGGCCAGAAATGGTGTTGTTAACCCTATAATAACAATATTCGGTTTTGTGATATAATGCATTCCACTGACGAACAATTTTTGGAACTCGTGTGCACGATACATTTTTTTATTATTTCGTTCGGAAACGTTATTTATTTTCATACATCTTTGTCTCAGACGTCATTTCGATTAAAAGAGATGTTTTCGTGCTGATTTGTTAAAAAAATATCGCACATGTAATTTTTTAAAACAAGGCAAGTCAAAATGGTCGAATTTTTGCAGAAATTTGAATGGTAGCCCGAGGGGAGGGGGGGGGGGGGGGTGGGTTACAAACCTAAATCTCAATTCTAGATACTCGAAAAATCTAACACTAGCGATTAAATCTACGAGAAATCTTCTTCCATTCCATCGCGCAGCATCTTTTCGTAGGAAATCTTCAGAATAGTCATCAATCTTCTTCTCAATTTACTCAGCGTGCGCGTAGCTATCCACAGGAAAACATAATTTTTCCTGCATAGTAAATAGAGTCGCCTCTCTCGCAAGCATTAGAAAATTCATTCACTCGCGCGACCACCTCAGAAACAAAATAGCCATCCTCACCTACAAACATAGGGTAGAGCGCTACTTCGTCGTAATCGCCCATTTCCGTTCTATCGATCAGAAAAGATCAATAATATCAATGATTTCACCGTTCACAAATCAATAATAGGTTTGTTCCGATGCGTTAGTTCATTAGCTACAACATAAATCCTGTTAGAGCGCATTGTATGAATATTTACGCTCATTGTTCTCAAAACAAAAGAAGCGCTCCTAGCGAATCCCCTTTTTCTACGTTTATCCGTAGGACGAAGAAAATCTAATGGCGTTTCAATGCGTTAGGACGGAATCGAAACTCGTAGAACGAATTTAGAATCAAGAAACAGTGTTAGATTTTAGACAATATCTCAACAATTTGTGACTCTTTATCAAATCCAACGGTACGTATGGAAAGGTGAATAAATTTGCAAGTCATTTTTGACAGAAATATTCTATTTTTTGTTTAAACTCGTTCAGAAAAAAGAGGTAAAGCGCGGGTTGTGCTTAGTAGGACGGAAATTAGATCAAAAACCCTATTGATCAACGAGTGTAAATTCTTCCAACCTAGTGACTCTGCATGTAGACTCGGAACTGACAGCAGTAGAAGGAATGAAGCAGAGACGATGTTTAATAAGAGAAGCGCGAAGACTGAAGCCAAAAGTTCCAATCGAAGTCAAACGCGGTTACAAAACACGTCGAAACACGTCGTTAGGCAACATAATCATAACAATTTCATTATGGTTGCGTATGAAATGTGCATTTGGATACTATTTGACTTTTGCAATACAAATAAAACATAAGTAAAATCTTTTGAGATTAATTGTTTATATTTACATCAATGCCAAAAAGCAAATATTTTTAAAAAATTATAAAGCCGCTGATCGACTGTCAAGTTTTTAATAACAAATGAATTTGGTGAAAGACTTCATAAAAGGGACTTCTCGATTACTTTTTAAATGGACGTATCTGCTTTTGTAAAGAATGCATTTGATCGTCGGTCGGCGTAACTGGTAGCTCACCCACGCATACTAACACCACTATCAGGTAATGATGGTAGTGTTAGCATGCGTGGGCGAGCTACAAATTAAGCCAAATTGACGAGCAAATGCATTCATTCGAGATTTCATTCATACAGGGTAGGAAGCATAAACTGCAGGTTGCATAATTTTGTGCAACGCTCCGTAAAATATCCGCTCCAATATGGTATATTTGGTTTCACTCTGTGTTGTCAAAAATTGATTATTCAAATACTTCGTTTAAAAAGTATTCGCTCAAATTAAAAGTCACTCGAACTAGACACAAAATTGTGGGCTGCCAAACCAGGCACACTGCTAAAGGTTGAACACGGAAAAATCCGGACACATTAAAAACGCTGCCATTAAGGCAGTTTTGGAGTAAAATTATTCAAAATTTCACTTAATCAAGCTAAGAGTGTACAGAATCACAGTAGGCAGGTTAAGTTCATTTGCTTACATTACGGCTTCACCAGATTAATGTCGTTTTCGTTTTTGTGGTGTAGCACTGGTGTAGTGTAAGCAGGAATAAGCGCGAGTCTTTGACAGCTTAACATCATTTGTTTGTAAACAAAGGTGCATTCTATATCTACACCCTAATCTTTGATAACATTAAAAAAAAACTAACCAAAGTAGCACAACTTAATAAAAATATAATCAAAATGACCGAAATGACTATTGGAAAACCTGTGTTTTCAACAAAGTTTAATGAATTTCATAGTTGAACAACTTTGCCGAAGACATAAACCTATTATCTAGCAATTACAAGAGTATCCAAGTTTATCGAAAATAAGTGTCCTTCCAAATCCATAGAAAATATATTTTGATAAAAAAGTTTTTCGATTATGTGTTTCATGTCCTACTTAAAACCTAAAAAAGAAAAACAAACAAAAAATATTATTTAATGGACTGCAATCATGTTAGATTTGGTTCTTCTTATGAGGTTCAGACAGTACATTTTCGTGTTCTTTTAATGCATCATTACAATATATTTTGCAACATTGATACCCAGAGTTGATGTCAATGGAGAATTCGTCGAATGAAATTTAAAGTGACAAAAGGTCCAATGAACAAAAGGTTGAATTGTTAAAAGGTCGAAAATGCCAAAAAGGTAAAAAGATCAAAAAGGTAAAAATGTGGAAATGGACTACAGGTCCAAACGATTAAAAGGTCGAATCACTTTTAGTGGATCTAAAAATCAAAATATTATAAGACCGGATAGGTAATATGCTGAGCAAAGCAAGGTAATCAAACTAAGGCTTTGAGTAATCTAACTGATATGCTCGAAAGAAATTTTTCACTCTTGTAGTTGACTCGTTTATAACATGAACAGTTATTTGTCAGATAAAAGATAATGAATATTTCATCTGAAAATCCTCGAAAGTTAGTTGATCGGTCTTGGAGTTGATTCCACTTTTATAACATGCGCGGTTTGTTGCCAGATACAATCTATTGAACGTTCCATTTGACGTTTTGTCGATTGATCTTTTTGTCCATTTTGACCTTGTGTTCATTGAACCTTTTGTCCATTTTGACTTTTTTCTCCTTTAAATTTCAATCGATTTTTTCCTTACACATTTGGTCCTTCGACGTTTTTGTCAAAGACTGTGTGTACCGAAAAAAAAGTCACTCGTGTTTCTTGGTAACCATTGAACCAAATTGGACACATCAGCCGTAAAATGTAAAGTACTTGGTCAAGCCCCGTAATATGACACCTCAAATTAAATGAGAATTAAAAAATAGTCGTCTATGTTCTCCAAAATGTCCTGCAGTTAAGATCTTGATGTTCTATAGACTTAATGTGGTTTAATTCGCACTTCCTTACATTTTCAACACATCATCAGAGCTTTATAAGGCCTTTCCATAATACCTTTCTTTAAAATCAGATAAATTCTGCATGCAATTTAAAAAAAAAACTATGATCAAGTTGTTTGAATTTCTGCGGCCCACCTGAGGGCAGCCTGCGACCCAAAGGTGGGACACGACCTGTATATTGAGAAACGCTGCTCTACTGCATTAGCCACACCTAGACATGTTCTGGGTGCTACTGTGGCTAGTTTCTGACGTTTTTAGGCTTTTGAGAATTCAAAAATAAGTTCAATTGTGGACAACATTGGTCACGCCCGGACATGTTCCGGTGGCCCCGCACAGTGGGGCAGCGAAGCCTTACGCGTGGCCAAAACCTCTAGCGCTGTTGGTTTGCTTTCTACAGCGATACAATGCTCTACAAAGTTGCTCAATATTAGAAGCGCCATCTTTTGAAAGTTTCATATTAGTTCATTTTTAAGCCACATAGGTGGCATTCGAGTCTATCTTTTGAACGGAGCATCCTAGCCGAATGGTTTTTTTCCGCCAAAGTTGTGTAATTTCAAGTGTTGAGAAATGTTGTGGAAGACATTGAAACTCTATGACGCACATTAAACGAGATATCGGGCAATTAAGAAAACTAACCTCTAAAATTGCGGTTTTTCCTTTTTTCACCTATATACGTCAAATGTATAAGTTTTATACTCTGCTAATTATCAAAATGGTTTGACTCATCCAATAAATAGCCATTATTTTATATATCATGCTTGATTATAAAGTTATTAACATAAATGTCTCAAAAAATTGATGCATAAAAATGTCAATTACTCAAAATTTAGCAGAAACTACTAGCCCCAATTCTTGTTGGATAAAATAACGACCCCAAATCAACAGGCAACTGCAGGCATTTTCATGTAACATCATTTGAATACTGCATATGGTAAATTCTTTAAAATTTGTTGAAATTTTGCTTTGTGTGTAAAACATGTTTAGATGTTATTGATCTAAGTTGTGGACTGTAAACTGCACTATTCATTTTTAAATCGATTATTGTAGCTAAATAATGCAAGCAGGGCTGGAGTTTGAAAGGAGCACGAAAATGAACACTGAAAATGAAATGAAAATTATGTTCGTTACTTAATCTTTTATACCTATTTACCTTCTATCTTCTTCATCCGACAGCAATGTAGATGGTACTGGTGACTCTAGGAGACTTAAAACTGCTGGTTTAAAATGTCCATCCTTTCTTGTTGGAATGGATCTCATTGTGGATAGAAATGGACCTGATGAAAGCAGCATATTATGGAAAACGTCCTCTATAGTGTCCTTTCGACTTGTTTTGTGACTTTATCGTTCCCGAAATTTTCTGAAGTCTTTATTTCTGGCTTCCTGAGCCTACTCGCTTAACATACCAATTGAAAGCAATGTATTTTGGATTGCTTGCAATCCGTGGATTAAAACCTTATGGACAGAGGCTGGCATTGGCTACCATTTATAAAGGCTAACATATTTAAAGACGAGCAGTTTCTTCAGCAAAATTTCGAAATGCTGTTATGTTGATCGAAAATCCGGAAGACAACGTACGAAGAATTGTATCGCATCGTTCGATTAATTCTTCATTAATACCAGTTATTGCAATTGTTTGGGCTGCTTTAGTGAAAAATCTGCGTGCTTCTGTGCTTGTGTTTCTGATTGTGTGTAATCTATTCAGATCAATAACATCGTATCATGTTTTACACACAAAGAAAAATTTCATCAAATTTTAATGAATTTACCTTATGCAATATTCAAATGATGTTATATGAAAATGCTTGCAGTTGCCTGTTGCACTGTGGTCTTTATTTTACCCAACAAGGTCTACACTAATCACTGTAAAAAATGGGCTGCCAATTTCATGCATCACTTTTTTGAGACATTTATGTTAATAATTTTATAATAAAGCATGATATATAAAATAATGGGTATTTATTGGATGAGTCAAACCATTTTAATAATAAGCAGAATATAAAAATCAAACATTTGACGTGTAAAGGTGAAAAAAAGGAAAAACGCAATTTTAGAGGTTAGTTTTCCTAATTGCCCGATATCTCGCTTAATGTGAGTCACAGTCTTCGACAACATTTCTCAACACAAATTACACAACTTTGCCCGAAAAACCATTCAGCTAGGATGCTCCATTCAAAAGATAGACTCGAGCGCCACCTATGTGGCGTAACATGAACTAATATGAAACTTTCAAAAGATGGCGCTTTTAATATTGAGCAACTTTGTACAACATTGTATTGCTGTAGAAAGCAAACCAACGGCGCTAGAGGTTTGGCCACGCGAATGGCTTCGCTGCCCCACTGTGCCCCGGGGAAGTGGTCATATTTTGGAAATATATGATTTTTGTCTTTCTAGAAAATCCATCCAACGCTTAATTCCATTTATGATATCAATAGACCCCTCTTCAAGGATCCTATCTACTTGGAATTTCATGAAAAATTTCCCAGCAAGCGCTAGCACAAATTCTAAGAAAGAATTAGTTGATGAAGTCGTGTTGCCAGAAACGGGAAGGCACTGTACTAACAATTCATGCCTTTTCCAAACATTGCAATGGTGACCCGAAAAATATTGCTTCACGCACCATCTAGCGTTGAAAAAGGTCAGATAAAATCATCCAATTACATCGAGGGGCAAACAGAAAATCATAAAAATATAGAAATCCAACTCGGTTGATTTCCGACTCCGACTCCACAGCCCAGTTTATAACGTAACGAATATTTCTGACATACATCGGTTGAAAAACATACGTGTAAAATATAATAACATGTGAATGGTTCACATGAACTGTTTTTGCTCCATTTCGCAGTATAATAAACATTGCATAAAGATAAATAGAACGGTGCCTTAACAGAAGAACAGAACCCACCCAGACCAGCGGTAAATCATGCGTAGTAACGCATGCACTAGTAACGCATTACTGCATATTTGCGCTACATATTTACAAACACAAGATATTACACATATTTATTTAGTGGACCGTTGCGCACAGTTTGACCTGGGGTTTGTTTACATTTATCCCATGTTTTTGTTACAGCCCAAGGGACTCAAATGCAGTGCGTTGCTTCATTAGGCTCACTCACATTAAAATCGAACTTCTGGTTGTAATTTTTGAATTTTATCGATGCAAAAATCGATGATTTGTAATGCCATTAAATATAAGTGCGCTTCATCACTCTACATCAAGACTAAAACTTCAACTTAATTCACTTCATACACCATTGAACCACATCCAGTAAAATAAGTGACAGATGTTGAATCCCATTGAACGCTTAAAATTGCATTGCACTATCACCACCTACCTCCTCAATTGGTCATAAATACCTAAACTGCAAATACAGTACAGTATGCTACCACTTAGGTGGTACTTACGGTCCCATCGAGTGGTAGTGCTCGAGCACCCAATTGAAGTAGCACACGCGTGGTAGGGTATCCTCACAGCTTCTCATGCACAGCTCGCCCGGAAATGCTTCCAAGTTGATCGGACTAGATTCATTCTGAAACGTTCGACTTAAACTGGTCCATCGGCTTGCGACACTTAATGCTGTTAGGTTGACACTAATCACTAAGATTAACAGCCATTGAACTTGTACAAGCCGCGCACGAAAAATGTGGTAAAATGACATTCTTCGGATTTGGTTATCTGCAGACAGTCTTATCAGTTTAGAATAGGGTTTCACTATTTCAAGATCTATCGTTGTCTAGTCCTGTGGTTTCTTCCCTGGTCAAGCGAGTACTAAAGGTAAGTTCAGTGTCATCTACTTTTATTTATAGCACAAATAGGCGAGATGGTCGTGTTAGACGACGAGCACTTGAAATGCGGGAGGATCAACAGCTTAAACTTGACAGCGAAGCCTTCTTGCTTCATCGAATCGAAACTGAACACCGACAGTGGATTCAGTCGATATATTTGGTTCAAGAACTCTCCTTCGAGGATCATCTCGTGATTCGAAAATCAGTGATTCCCTTTGCCGTGAATGTGTGGATGAAAACGATTTCTCCATGTTGTTCACAACAGGAAGTGTGATGTTTACGTTGGACTTAGGGTGCACGGTAGATACCAACCAACAAAGAGTGAATGGATCTGCTTCCCTGCAGAGACAAACGGCTAACGAAGTAAATACTTCGCGGAAGGAACGGTTTTCTCGGTATCGTGATTATGACGCAAAAATAAAATTGCAAGCTGATTGGTATCTGTACGGTGGGAAAAGTTTTGCAGAACGGTAGCGATGGCACGTGTTTTGCAAACGGGCTGGATTTGTACGCGACAGCTGACGACATCTGTTTCCTTGGGTTTACGCGTTCAGTGTTTTAGTGGGACGATAAACTTTAGTAAATGTAATTTTAGATTGTAATTGTAATTGTAATTAGATATTTACACTGGTCTATCAATTATTTCTGCTTGTACCGCTCCGGAAATCCCAAGTCCTGGAGCAATGACCTGACTTTTTTGCTATTCTAAGCTGTCTTAATTGTTTTCCAAGCACCCGACTTTTCTATGGTTCTCTGATAAATTGGTTTGAGTGTACGATTCTTATGGCGGTAAGCTTCAACTTGAATTATTTTTAGGAGGATATGCCAAAGTTTTGTTTTGGACCGTACTGCTTAACACCGAAATCGACATCAACCTCCGTGATGGGGATTTAGTTTGAGGATAATACCAACCGGTGAACACTCGTGTTTATTTCAGTTACCGTATCGACGTAATTTGTGATGAGCCCCGGTCCCTTTCAAATTGTATCATTATTTATGTACGGTCCATATATTTGAAATGACGTTTCACATTCATCTAGTGATGGCCGATTTTCATTCGAATAATCGATTAATCGATTAATAAACCGAAAAGTAAAATATTTGTATTCGGTTATATCATGCCGATATAAGCATTAACTTCTCCAGAGGATCATCACCGCTCGTTTCAAACATGTGCTGCACTCTCATTGGTGGAAATATGGCAGCACAGCGAACAAAAAAAAATCGATTAGTTGTTAATCGAGTAATTAAAAAATGGGACACCTCTGATTTTGGTATGTTTGTTTTGATAAAAATGAGCGCAACATTTCATCTCTGTCGAGGGGGCAGCAAAACCAAAAAATTACCTTGAATACGGGGGGTATTCATTGGATGAAAGGGACCGTGCAAGAGGACACTAAAATAGAAATTTTTTCTTCCGACAGTTTCATCTTAGTATTCATCTTTGATAATACTGGTTGAAGCTTACCACCATTTGCTTTTTTTTTCCAAAAACAAGCATCTTTAATTGTTTTAAATCCCAGATAAAACTAATATAGATCTCGAATCCTCGGTTTAGGGTTATAACACATTGCCCTAGAGCAGCGGTTCTCAACCAAATTCATATGCTGTACCCAAAGAATTATCAAACATTCATACTACCAAACTATCCTCTATGGTTGAGAACATGTTTTTTTCTAGAAATGCTTTTTTAGAGATGAAAAAAAAATTTAACTAATCCCGGGTACTGATTGGATAACCAGAATAACACGATGTTGAAAAAAGCAAAAAAAATCCTTTCGCACATAAGGGTTAATTTTTGACGTAGAACTACGTCTTTCTTTACTTTACTGGGGGTCACATTACGAAATCAAAAATGAGGCATATAACAAAATTGGGGAAGTTTTCAAACACTTATTACTTAAAACCTTTAATGGGAAATATGTCATGCAATATGTCATTTGACGGAGAATTTATCCATATTTTTTTGGTGTACAGTACACATAGTGATAATAGTTAAACCATTATAAATTTAACGAATAAAATAAGAACATTTCCCGAACTAATCAGAGGAGTGGATGGATGGGAAAATCTATTCTCTCTCGTACGGACATCACTTTCGAGCTCATGCGTAAATTTGATGGTAAGATGGTCGATCTGATCGGTGCTTGGTGGCTCGCCAGAATATAAAAAAGAGGAAGACCAGCGGAAATGTTCTTCAAAAATCGTTTCCACCATCAGTTTCAGCCAGGAGATTCCAAGTCTGGTAGCAGTTCACTTTTTAGTGGCTAGGTCACTATTTTCAAGTTACTAAAAAGTAATTTTTTTTCATCAAATAGTCACTATTTCACTTTGTTTAGTCACTGAAATCACTTTTTGATGATCAATGCTGAGAGTAAAGAATTTGACACTAAAAACTCACATCAAAGCACAGCTTGATTTGGCAACAATTTGTGTTGGAAAAATTCATTAAAAATCCGTGTGTAAAGTCTGACAAGAAGAGTTGTGAACAGACGGAAACGTTAACTATCCAATAGGGTACTTTTGGCTGTGTTCCATTTGGTGAATCGACACTTCGAAAATAAATTAAAATGTTCGAAAATCCCTCTGTTTTTGATCGGCCTATTTTCGAGAAGGTGTTTATATAAAACTAATTCCTTGTCTGTCAAAAATAAGTGGAATAGCAGGGTTATTTGCATATTTTTTAAATTCAACACCACCTTAGGGGTATTGAGGATATTGCATATTCGTAAAATCTGTATTACAAATAGAATCGAAATCCAAAATGTCATCAATTTTGAATCACTGGAACTATTTTAATTAGGTGCGATTACATTAGCAAACATCTCTATATATATATGGAGATTGGCGGATGTTGGCGGATTTACAAATATTTTGATATTTTGTTTAATTCTGTGAACTACATTCGAGATATTCAGCCGATGGCTGAAAACCTAGTAAATTGCCTTTTTCTGTGATCTCAAAAATTTGCATAGACCTATAATAAATTTTCTGAGATTTAAAACAAAAAAAAATCTAGACTCAATATTCTGACTATTTAACTTCATGGTCTTGACAGTTTTCCAGCCCTATGATGTCAAAATATCGTCATAGAAAATGAAAGCTATCAACATTTTTTTTTCAAAAGCGGCGCGTAGGGGTAAGCGTGATTGCCTCTCACTCCAAAGGGCATGGTTTCAATCCCAGACGGCTCCGCCGGGATTTTCTGAGGTATAAAATCACTGATCACGCCTTTTTTGGAATGGAAGTAAAGCCGTTTGTTCCTTGGTCCATGAGTTGATGGGTTGTTAGGCAGGGTCCAGGTGTGGGAACTGCCTTCCTGGCATCGGTAGCATTGGTACTCAGTACGGAAAACAAGATCGACGGAAAACAAATCAAAGGAAAAAAAAACATTTTTTCAAAGGTAAGAAATTTTTAAAAATCTTTGTAAACTTTTGTAATCATCGAGAAAAAATAATTATGTTACATAATCTTGAATGCCGTTTGGGGATTTTCTATTAGAGAGTTGTATAGATTTTTCTCCTTTAGTTTACCTAAATGTTTGTTTTTTATTAGTTAGGTAGGTTCCGATTCAACACATTGTAGTTTCATTTTTATACCTGTGATCTTGAGTTTTTTTTGCCTAGGGGATGAGTACTTAAGGGGGTTAGATTTTGATAAGTTCTTTAGTGTAAATGACACTGATGAAGACTGCACATTGTAGTCGAAATACGTATCGGTCATAGATACCAAAATTAATTAAGTGGAATTAAATCAGGATATAATTAAGTTCACGAATTTGGGGGGATGTAAGATTTGCTTCCAATTATGTAGGATTTATTATCGCAAGATGTTTGTGGAGACCGCATGAACGGAGACTGATATATACCGAGCTGCGGTCCAATGCAATAACATTGGAAACCGAAAAATGTGGAGTGTATAAGTGAGAGAAATTAATTATGACGATAAAAAAGAGTCCCGACTGAACTCGAACCACGAAAGTTGTTTCGATGAATTGATTTGTATTTGTCAGTTTTTATTTCTACTTCAATGCATGCCTTTTTGTCTTTTGACAAAATTTCCTATCTTTTCACATGGACCACTTGAAACCAAGCGTTCGGTGACTCGTGCAGCTTCAGATTATGGGAAAATGCTCTCGACATCCGGTTTGTAGTTGCCACAGGTGGGAAAACCTGGTGGTGCCTTTTTCATCTGCTCGACCTCACCGACCTGCAGAATGAAGCTCATTCCGATGCCCAAATGCCACTCGAAATGACAGTGCACCAGCCAGAAACCTGCAAACAAGAGAAACCCGTATGAATAGTAGTGCTGCATTTATTGTTTTCGCTTCCAGCCAATGCCGGTTGCCATTATGGCGGATTAATTTCAGCACCACCAACCTGGATTGTCTGCACGGAAGCGTATTTTCGTGTAGCCTCGGCTCGGTATGGATATGGTATCTTTGTACGGTGGATTATGACCATCAGGCATTCCACGTGTTCGCTTGGCGACGGGTTTAAGTTCTTCGTCTTTGATCCACCCGAGCTTGTCGGTTGAGTATTTCATCTTGTTCGGCAATTGGCCCATGCCAGTAACGATGAACCGATGGCCATGCAAATGAAACGGATGATAGAGTTCTCTAACAACTTCGGCATCGTCAATTAGTGACATTTCCACTATGTCATTGAGGTCCACTTTGACACGGTGGACGCAAAAGCAGGCTCGTTCCAACGGACAGCGGGCCGGACGGCTACTAATGTTGCAAAATGGGCTCTCCATGGTGTCCAGCAGTTCTGGTTGGGTGAGTGGAGGAAACGGCGGATATACCATGCTGATGTTGTTCGTAATGCCAATGTTGTTGAGCGTCAGAGCGACGGCTGAAAGTTTCATGGGATTTTACCGTTAATGGAAATTTCACCGTAATAGCCCACTGCATTGAGTTGCCAAGTTTAGTTCAGATTAAATGGTGAATCACGGTATGGAAAGTGGATGCATCGAGTTCATCTTGGCAATTCAATAGGTTCACCTCTGAACTTACTCATATAGCGAACGTATCCAACATCCGAGAACAGTAAACTGGTGTCGGCGGTGAAGGTGTTGAATGTGATGTAAAATTTTTTGTTTGGTACCGCATCAATTAGGGCATCGTCACGTTGCTCCTCGTGCGATTCCAGGTCAGAAGCGCAGACAAATTGATCGCCCGGTTGATAGCAAGTACTGTTCGGGTGGTTTAAAGTCTGCAATTTGCGGGAATAAAAGATGATGAGTTTGATAATGACTTTTGGCATTGGAGGAGATTCTGGGGAAGCTTCAGAGGATGTTTAGTCGGACCTTTTTGGTGGTTCGCGAAGTTTCCGGTTATTATGAGGGTTAGTTCTCTTTCGGTTGAATGTTTAAAAAAGCAGTGCCGTTGTGAAACAGGGTACTGAATCGCAAGTACATTCTGGATGTCATTAACACGGTGGTAAAGTTTGATTAATCTACTCTCAATAATAAAAAAAAACTGGTTTTTTATGTCATATAACGGGTTTATAATTAACTTAGATTCTGGCACTCATCCCTGAAAATATTAACTTGTAATTCTCAAACTCGAATGATCCGCTTGTATTTGCTCGCCGTTCTTCTAACTTCAGCTTAAAGACACAATGCTATACCTACAAAATGAACTACGGCTCCGTAAAGCTACATAAATTGAGCCTTTAGAAATAAACAACTAGTCTAGTTTAGTCTACATTGGCTGTGTACCCAATACTTGAATGAATGCTGGAAAATAATGGAAGTACATCTTTCATTTCTTTTCTCATTATTAATGCTTGCCGCCAGAGGCGTCGTGAGGGTTTACTGTGGCAATCTTTTGAAATGGCGCCCCTTTCCAAATTGAAAAAAGCCAGTGGCATGGATAGACGGCGCTGGTGATTGAGTGGTAAGCGTGACTGATTTCTCATCCCAATGGGACTCAATGTGCCGAAGGTTCTCAGAATGCCTACACTGCACCAAAACACCGTCCTCTGTTCGAATGAAACCTCAGACCATTCAAATCGAAACATCGAAATCGCCCTTTCGAATGATAGCTGCATCCGGATGACGGTTGTTTTGAAATCAGTTGATTTTCGTCTCGAATACAGGATGAACAATGTTATGAGAAGGAATAGGGCTTTCAGTTGAAATGCGCAATGCTCTCTGCAGAATGATACACGTATCTCATGGATGAAAACCATGTGAATTTCACCCCGAGTAGCACATTTACGCCACAATAAGTTGTTGCAACTTGCTTATGACTGATATAAGTTGTATAGAAGTTGCCGAAACCAATTTTTGACGGGCGTGCTACTAGGGACATAGCTTTCATGTGATCACATAGCTAAAAATCCCACCACAAAATCACATGAATATTATGAGGCCTATGAAATTCATATAAAAAATCATACGTTAACGTTATCGCATAAATGTTATGTGAAATTTAGATGAATTCCATTAATTTTGTTTATGGATGAAAATCATTTGCGTTTCCAATGGAAGCTACATGAAAACTATTTTCGGTGTAGTCATCTTAAATTAAAATGCATTTGGTATTGGTTCAGTCCCTTAACGCAAATCATTTAAAACGTTGATGTAAATAATTCTATCGAACGTCATTTGCTGCTCTGAGCAGACAAACGAGGTGGAAGCATAGACATCGCTATCAGAGGTGGTATGAACATTGGTAAACCGTGGAAACCAAAGATTGTCTATTTGATGGTGGAGAAAGTTTCGTCTACCAACAAGTAATTATTGTATCCAGGATGAATGGCTGTTCATGGCCATTCAATATGGAAATGTAAACAATCGAATCTAAAGCATTTGCAAGTCATCCTATCCTTAAATTGTTGTCCACTGAGCCCTGTATGTTTTACAGCCAATTTTCAAATAAACATATCATTCTTTATTTGGAGGACAGTCAAAATTTGTCATTTAATGGATGCTCATCAGTTGATGACGAATTCAACCATTAGGAAATCATCTGAAATTCGACAGCATATTGTTAAAGGGCTCGAGCAAAACAAGAATCAGTCGAAGTATTGCGGATGTTTTAGTTCAGTGTAGTTTTACTAAGGAGAGATCTAAATTGTGTTTACATTCCGAAACTACTATCATGGGCGCCTCTTGAAGGGGGCGCACATTAAAAAAATCCAGTGAGTAACCTGCTCAAAGTTTACCATGAAGGCACTGAATATAATTGTAATGTGCCCTATAAACTGTGTTCATTTGGAAAATAGTAATAATTTTACATCATGCCAACGTGAAACTTGAACAAAAAATAGATACTAAATAAGAACTTTGAAAACATTACGTTTTAATCTGTAGTATGGGAAGCCTTATTAGATCAAACTCAATTAGATGGTTCATGTTAGTTTTTATTTTAGGCATTCAAATTAAATCGATTCGGTCATGAGCCTGCACGTTGTCCAAATTAGGTTCAAGTTTCAAATATATTTTTTTTTCAAAACAGGCGGAGTCGGTGCTTTTTTTCGACTCTGACTCCGACTTTTAATGCTCAAATATGCGTCTGAATCCGACTCCAACTCCACATCTCTGGTCAAAATATGGGGCTTCGCATGCCTAGAAATGTCAGCGAAGGCAATATGTACACTGAAACAAAACATCCGCAATACTTCGAATGATTATTGCATTGCTCGAGCCCTTTACAATACGCATTCGAATTTCGGATGATTTTCTTATTGTTGAATTAGTCGTAGGAAGATTTTCGTTTTAAATTGGCTATCAAATATACGGCTTTCAGAGGACAATCATTTAAGAATAGTGTTTATCTACAGATTTATAATTTGATTATCTACATTTCCATACTGACTAGCCATAATCAGCCATTCCGTTATGGATACAAAATTTCTTCGGGGGTAGAGGGAACTTCCTCCACCACGAATTTATACAAACATTGTTTTTCACCCTTTACCTATGTTCGTAACAGCTCTGTTAGCGATGGCCTTGCTTCCACCTTATTTGTCAGCTCAGATCAACAAATGACGTTCGATAAAATTATTTACATCAAAGTTTTGAATGATTTGCGTTATGGGGCTGAATTAATACCATATGCATTTCCATTTAGTATGACAATCATTCTGCAGAGAGCATTACGCATTTCAACTGAAGGCCCTTCTCATAACAATGTTCATCCTGTATTCGAGAGGAAAATCATCTGAATGGGATGGTCTGAGGTTTCATTCGATCATCGATTTGTGTACAGTGTACCGAAAATGATTGGTGTTTGATTACTTTATTTGACTGGTGAAAATTTTGGCTTTAAGGGGGTATCCCAACAAACAATTTTAGCTGCAGATTAGCTTATACAGCCAAAAATTGGCTTATACAGCTAATTTTTGCCTGTATAAGCTAGTCTGAAGCTAAAATTGTTTGTTGGGTATACACTAAGCTAAAAAACAATCTTTTTTATGTCTTGTTAAAACTGATGAACATCTATGGAAACATTGTAGATGAAGTCATTTTAAGAAACTTTGGCCAATACCACATGTTTATATCACTCAAGTAGACGAAGTTATAGGCTGAAATGAAGTATAAACGGTAGTGCCCGCTTAAAAACCGTTTTTTACCATGAGATTTTGGATTGAATTTTCCAATTTTTTCGCTTTTCTTCAAAGTTGTAAGTACTTTAAAAATGCACGTTTTTGCCGAAAAAAACAAATCGCTACCTCTTCGTTTTAAGGATTTTCATCCGCATTTATATTTTTAACACTATTTTTAAGGGGGAGTATCTTGCAGGTTAGCACGTATTAGCACGTTGTCTTCGCCAAAGTTTCTTTAAATGACTTTATCTGCAGTCTTTCTATAGATGTTCATCAACTTTAACAAGACATAACAAAATATTTCTTTTTATCTCAGTGTATACCCCCCTCAAACATTTCCACCAGTCCAATAAAGTACTCAAAAAATGAAGAAACATTTTACAAGACATCAAAATGCTACACTCAATAGTTTCGTCACAAAATGCCTATGTCCTACTTTTTTTTAAATTCGCCCCACTGTGAACTGATCTACTTATTAATGACATTCTGTTGAATTTTCGACAGAAATACTACTGCCAGCAATAATTAACACCAGAACAAAATGCAAGTTTACAGGTAAACCGGAGGCTCAGCGCTATGCAAAGTGAAAAGTTTTATTAAAATTAGTGCACCATCGTACTTACCACACCATCGGAAAACGGTTGATCCCAAATAGGCGGCACCTGTTGTGGGAAGGCCAATACTTCATCGCTAATTTCGCTCCGTGGATGGTACGATAGGATGGCAAACTCTTCCTTCCGCTGGATATCGCAAAAACCAACGGCCCGAACCCGTACCCAAAAGTTGCCTGTATGGGTGGGTGGTAGGAGACAATAAGGATGAATTTCTCATGTGAATAAGTAAGAATGTTTCCATGGCAGCAGCGGTTGCGGAGAGCAAGAGTATACAAACCTGGTTTTTGATCAGCATGCAGAACAAAATCGTACCGTTCGCCTGATGTCGATATCACTGTATCCACAGTTACTGGCTGGACAGCGCCTCCGTCGGTGGAAATGATTTGCATCCGGTGGTTTTCGATCTGGAAGCGAGATAATTTATTGAACAAGGGCTCGTTGTTATAGTTTCCCATACTGCGGTCGATGGATTGAACCGTTCTGTTTTCGGTTCAATATTGAAATTGAATATTTAAATTGTAAAGTGCACAACCAACCTGCAATTGGAATGGACAGAATTGACTGCCACTGCTGATCATCCGAAAGCGATAGCGCTTCCCTTGTTCAACGCGGTATACCGTCAGTGGTGACGGTTGAAGCTCCTGTTCTTCTTCCTGGGAACGAAATTAGCTGAATCTAATTTTGAATTCAAAGTGTTAAGGCGCAATGGATCCGGTTGTGATTCGGTCCGGCAAATTGGCGGATAGCCCCGTCAAATTTGCCGGAACGGATCACAGTTACATCCATTATGCGTGGCCCTTTACCGCACGCTTACGTCAAAGTGTCGCCCCCGTCCGTTAATCAAAATCGAATCCATCTGGATGGTATGACTTTGCAGACCCGGTACGAACTTCTCCGCCATATCTAGGGTCCAATCGGCTATGATTATATTATGCTCTGCCAAATCATAATCGTACAGATCCTTATTCAAATCGTTTGGATGGCGAACAACTAGCATTCCGAAGTGTCCATTCGCCTTCTGGTGGCCCGCATGTGAATGATAGAACTGCGTTCCATGCTCACTAGCGTTGAAGATATAACGGAAAGTGTCTCCCGGGGTTATCGGACACTGCGTAACCATCGGAACGCCGTCCATCCAAGGAGTTTGCATCTGATGCATTCCGTGCCAATGGATGGAAGCCGCAGACCCTTCCATGTGGTTCTTAAGATCTATTACGATTATGTCATTTCGGCAAACCGTGATGCCTGGACCAGGGATTTGTCGATTCAATGACACTACGGGACGTTCCATGCCATCGGCGGTGATGCACTGCGGGTGGAAGCAATCGGTGTGGTTTCCCCAGCGACAATCCTTGCAAGCCCTATATGAAAATTACATTGTCATGTTTTTGAATGGTGCTGCAATCAACTGGAGTTGAAATGAAACTTACGATCCCATGGCGGCATAGCTCTCCGCAATCCACGAGAAGTAGCAAATACGAGGCGATTCCGTCGCGTTACAAACTCTGTCACATTCTGCACCGTCATAGGTTTTCATCTTTTCCGAAACCGACGCTCCTTGTGCAGCTCGCGACAGGTTGATGGCAAGAGTCTTTTGATTTGACCATAACTTATCTGAACAGGAAATTTACGTTAATTCTTCGTTGAACCAGCCCCACCGTACGCATATCTTACTCAAATTGACGGAGAAGGTTACGAATCCATCAGCTGCCGCAACGATTACCAGTATCAAACCGATGAATCGTATCATTTTGAAATCACTAGTTTTACTAAGCCATAAAGTTCACAGAAAGTAGACTTCACTCTACAAGTTCAAGTTGAATACTGAAGCGTTTGAGAAATACCAACGACGCAACGTCCAAAAGATGGAAATCATAAAGGCTCATAAATTAATTATTAGGAAAACAAGCAAAAACAAAAACGACATAGAACGACCGGCGGCAAATGGATTGTTGCTTCACCATTTAGTAGAAGTTTTTTTTTGTTATAGAAAAAAAATGACGCTCATCGCTTTATCAAGAGTGGCGGTCCCATTTTGATTAACCATCATCAGTATCAATTAGTGAAAGAGATGGACCGAGAGTATTAAGTCATCGTTGATTTTTTTTCGATTGAATTTGAGGATTATTTAAAGATACACTATAGTGTGAAAATGGTCATCTAAAGGGGGTGTTACCATTTTTTTTCTTCAAAAAATCGATTTTGAGTGTTTACATACTATCTAGTTTCATTCCTCCAAGCCGTTTTTCGATACGCGAAATCGGTATTCGATTTTTCATGTATTGAAGCAAAGGGTACCGTGGTGGTCAGTCAAATGTTTAAAAGCATTTTTCTCAGAACCATTTTTTTCGATAGCCGATAAGTTTTCTCAGAAACTATACAACTTATCGACTTGCGTTTTTACATTTTTAAGAGTCAGATGAGGAACGTGGAGTTGGGAATTTTAAACCATGGCCCTTATTTTCGATGTCACTTATCACTCACGGTGAAGTGATTCCCATTTGATTTACATGGCAATCACTTCACCGTGAGTGACAAGTGATCACTTCACTTCGTTTTCACCGTGAAGTGACACCCGTAATGAGGGCCCATAACTACCCAGGTAACCACTAAGCTTTAGAATTTGCAGTAAGGTACACCGGGGTAAGTTGAAACGCACGGGGAAGTTGAAACGGTAAGTTTATCTCTTGGCGGAAGTTAGAGATGAACTAGCCTAAGGCTAAAAATCTCTTAAATAAAGAATTAAAAAAAAAAAAAAAAAAATCTTGGCGGAAGTGAATATTCACTGTAATTATTTTATAGAGGCATTGAGTAGTACCGCACACTAAAATCTCCAACAGCCGATTACCTCGGAATTTACTACTATACTCTCGGTCCATCTTTGCAAAATATCTGTTTGTTAGCTGATATCTCAGCAAATTGTTATTTTTCAGCTGAGTTTCGGCAATTGTTTTACTGAATCTCAGCTAAATAAATTGCAGAACTACTCGGCTGTTGAAATCTCGACGAAAAAATTTAAGTTTGTAGATTAGAAATAATCTCAGTGATTATTCACTTCTGATAAGAGATACATCTACCGTTTCAACTTCCTCACGCGTTTCGACTTGCCCCGGTGTACCTAATATCAATCTCATACTTGCATTGCAGATGTTTTTTGCTGCTTATATCTGTTCGATCGGTTGAATGGAAGTGGTCTCGTTTACCGCACGAAGCTCCTAATAGGGATATAATGCCGATTTAACCCCGCTTTCCCCTACTATTATGAATTATTCAAGGATATCTTAGCTCAGAGGGACGTACGATCGATAAAATGGGGCTAATCATATGTAAAAAATCTCTGGAGAATCGAATGGAAGTGGTATTGGTCACCGCAGGACACTGTGAATGAGGATATGGCTGGTTATACTTTTGTATATTATTATTATTTTACTATAACGAAAAGCAAATAATGTTCAGTGATCTCAGATGCCACGCGTCATTGGGTAACTACTGTAAATTAAACAGGAGCTCTTTCGGACCGCTATAAAAAATGTGTATTTGGATATTGTTCATGTAACCACTTCTACCAGCGCAGCAATCTTCATCCTCGCTGTCACTGCATTCTTCAACACTGCCATCACTTTAACCGTCACCGTTTTCACTATCTTCGAAATTTTCTTCATGTTCCAGATCGTCAGATACACAACATTTAAATTTCTCTGCTTGGAAGTCCTGGTCCTGCATACTGACTTTTTTTCCGCGTGATTTTACCGACATATACGACATCTTAGGATCGGACCAAGTTAAAGCTTCTCTCATCATGTCGGTAAGTTTGTCCTCAGCAGAAGTTTTCCGTGAAAAGTGCAGCCGTGCAAAGTGCAGCAGTGCAAACTTGCGTCACTTGTGCCTTGTTTCTTCTGGCTGCTCGTCAACGAAATTCATTGAGAACGGCTATAAATGAGAATTTGTTTTACGTATGGCACATTCTGAAATAAAAGATATTTATTTAAATTACCAAACGCTCAACCTGTACTATCTACCGGTATTTGTTAAGACAATGTGGGAGGTGTCTTACAAATGAAAATTCAGTCCGATATTGTTGCTTAATGACAGCATATAACTCTTTATTTTGATTTTAATGGAGTCCAGCTCTTTGGAAGAAAGGGCAAGGCTGCTGATGAAGCTGATATTGCTTATTAAATCCACGTTAACTAATCAAATCTTGGCAAACTTCGCCGGTTGGGCAAGTAGTCTTCACGCCATGTTGCCGTTCGATCTTCATCTCCCACCAATTTTGGGACGATTAACGTTTATTTTGAGCCTTGTTGTTACCGAAACCACTTCCATTCGATTCTCCAGAGATTTTTGTTTTTATAATGGATTTGCTCCATTTTACCGATTATACATTTCTCCGAGCCAAGATATCCATGTATACTAGACTGATGCAAATTTTGACAATTTCGCTCCACAGTGCTCAAACGGTTCCAAATCGGGTCCTGATAAGTCTCCCAATATTTGAACTCCTTTGATAAGAAACTGACTTGGCACAAACCATTTGAAATTTAAATGGAAATTACTATAGGAAATCCAAACTTTTTGTTCATTGTCTTCTTACCTTTTTCCATATTGCACTGTTCAAAAATTCAAAAGCTATACTTATGGAAAATTTTCTCAGCTATAACTTTGCAGAATATAGTTGATGAGCCAAACGTCAAATAAAATAGTTATTAATTGTTTAAGAGATTGATAATCTTATGGCATGATCAAGCAGCTGTTTTGTGAGCAACACTGTATCTTGCAGTGTGACATAGTAGCCATGATTTTTATGCTGTATTATAAGCGCCAGAAACACCAATGTTGCCTGCTGAACAGTTGATTGAACATAATGCCATTAGTGCCTTTAATTATTGATAACTTTTGATGCTTACATTATATTGAAAAGTGGTTTTGGACAAAGTTGTAGCTGAGAAAATTTGCTGCAAACTCAGCTATCATTTTTAAAAGCAGAGCAATATGGTAAATTGTTAGATGGATATGAACAAAACATTTGGTTTTCCCATAGTAATTTCCATATAAACGTCAAATGGTTTGTGCCAAGTCAGTTTTTTATCGAATGAGTTCAAATTTTGGGAGGCTAGTCAGAACCCGATTTTGAACCGTATGAGCACTGTGGAGCGAAAATGTCAAAATTTGCATCAGTCTAATGTATACTTGAATAAAATGGGGGGAAGCAGGGTAAACTCAGCCATAACTTCATTCACAAAGCCTTGCGGTGAACAAAACCACTGCCATTCAATTTTTCAGAGATTTTTACATAGGATTAGTTCCATTTGATCGAGCGACCATAACTTTATTCACAGAGTGGTGAACGAGACCAATTCCTTTTGATTCTTCAGAAAATTTGACTTAAGAAAAAACCTTTTGTGTTAATTTTGTTTTACTCTGAGCTGAGATATTGAATTCATTCGCGTTTTATGTCCTATTTTTCCCACTGTGCAGCGGTTGTCAAATTTCTGACAGTAGCACCGTCAGCTTGTGGGGTATAGCTGTAAATCAGTCGTATATTTTGGTTCTTAAGTGGCATTTTCTGCTGATAACATGCTGTTTTTAATGCTTCTTGGTGATCTGGAGAGCATCTGATATGTGATACTTAACTAGGGTGCTTCACTTATTTTTCATTAAGGTGGTCCTTTACCTATTTTAATCTTCAAAATACTCGCAAAAACCATAAGATTCTACTAAACGCATTTACAAATACTTCAGAAAATGAAATATTCATTCTACACAAGTTTCAACAGCTGAACTGTTCGGTAAAAATTATCATTAGTTTTAAGGCTTCAAAACAAGAAAACTTCATCACAATAGCAAGACCCGTTCGGCTGCTGAAAGTTCGGTTAAAAAATACCGAAGTCGGTAGTAATTTCTAAGTGTGTGTTTACATAAATTACACTTTTATATATTCATCACTAGAATACGTTGTGGAATACTTCCATAGGGTGGTTCATTTATTTTTAATTGGGTAATTACATGTAACAAATACGTCGAAAAAAATCGTACAAATGTTTTTCTTTTATTTATTATTTGCAGGTCTGTGGATTTGGAGTCGGAGTCGGTGTCGGCATGGCCCCCTTGGAAGTAATTTAACGAACTGAGAAGTCGAAGTCTGTGAAATTATGTCGATTCTGATTCCGACTTCTTGATCAGAAGGTTCTCAACCATTATAAAGCTGAATAAAAGCTTGTTCAGCCTAAATATGCTTATTCAGCTCAACATAGCTAATACCTCTTAATCTTCTTCTTCTTATTATCTTCCCAGGGAAGTTGAGAAATTTTCCAACCCGAAAAATTGCTAGACCGGACAGGGATTTGAACCCAGCCACCTTCAGCATGGCCTTGCTTTGTAGCTGCGTCATTACCGACTGAGCTAAGGGAGGCCCACACAGCTCAAATTGTTGGTTGGATTGAATCCAGATTGAAAATAACGGAGTTCTAGAATTTAATTTTATGTGTTTAAGTTCAATTTAATTTGGTGCGTTTTCGAAAAATTCAAACACAATTTTTACGACGCATTATTCTAGATTGTAAAATGCTCGCATTATTTTAGATTGTAAAATGCTCGCATTATTCTATTCCTTGGGCCATTATACACTAAATGACGCATGTTGCACGCAATTGCAATCTGAAAACTTTTGAATTTTTCGAAAATGCATCAAAATAACCTTTAACTATGAACTCGAATTTCACTTTCTTTTGGGCTGGAGGGGTTTATTTTTTATCGTAGACGTAAGGTAGAGAACTACTTCGGCCTATTCGCCCATTTTGGGCCTATCGAGCAGAAAACTTCAAATAAATTCATGATTTCAAAGTTAACAACTAGTCAATTATACGTTTGGTATGATACTTTAGTTAATAAGCTACGGAACGAAGTCAATGAGAACGCGTGATATGAAAGTTTGCACCCATTATTCTCAAAAACAAAAGAAGCACTCCGACCGAATCAATTTTTATCTTCATCCGATAGGCCGAAGTGAATCTATTGGCGTTTCAATGGTGTTTCAATGCGTTAGGCCGAGTTTGGCGTCAAGAAGCAGTGTTAGAATTTTGACAATATCTCAACGATTGGCTTCTCTTTATCAAATCTTACGGCACACACGGAAAGGTTCAACTTCTCCCATTTTTCCAAAGTTCACATAATTTTCAGTCTTAAACACTCTAACGACTACGATGTAATCTGCCCGACCTTTTGGCACAACCCATGGCCGAAACGTCGGGGAGTTTACATCGTCGTCGTTAGAGTGTTTCAGACTGAGAAAGCCGTTAAACTAAACAGTTTTACACATATGGTGAAAGCAAGGGGTGGTCACTCTACACACTCATTTTGCGCCAATTTTTTCTCAGTGTACCTCAAGTGTGCCGCAGCTTTGCAGGCAGTGCCAACAGTGTCAGTCATCAAACAGGCTGTGCTTGTTTGTGAATATTCAGGCATGTTTGGCAACCAAGTTATTCAGATAGATTGAATGTTTTGGTTTGATCGAATCACTCAAAAATATTAGTAAATCGAAAATAAATTCTATACGCAGTCCATAGATTAAAAGGTATAAAAAAGTAGAAAGGTATCAGTTTGCTGTCGAAACGTTTTTTTTTTTGTTAATTACTTTATTTGTACAG
This sequence comes from Ochlerotatus camptorhynchus, assembly GCF_037179485.1. Classification (NCBI taxonomy): domain Eukaryota; kingdom Metazoa; phylum Arthropoda; class Insecta; order Diptera; family Culicidae; genus Ochlerotatus; species Ochlerotatus camptorhynchus. The sequence continues at coordinate 4,208,716 of NW_027040712.1, forward strand.
GCTCATTCGAATAAACTTTACAGAGCCAAGTTATCATTTTCTTTATACATTATAAATGTGTTAAATCTAAAATTAAAGGATTGGAACCGATTACTCGCGGTCTTCTCGAGGTTAGTGGATGACAATTGTTTGGATCGGGAGAGGGAAAAGGAGATTTGGAATATGATTTATGATTCAAAAATTTCACTATTTCTAAAACAAATACTTAATCCTATCGACGTTATATCAACTCTGTAATTATACAATTATTACAGAAACAAATCTACAAAAAAAAAAATACACACACACATACAAAACACAAACTAAACACAAGGTTAATCAAACTTACAATCTATGGTTAATATTCTTCAAGAAAACATATATGAGTTGCATAAACTCCAGATCGCGTCTAGCCAAAATATCCCGAACTGGAACATTAGGTTGTCTACCTCGAGCCCGAAGGGAATCATACAACTCGGATCTGACTCCACGGTGCTCAGCACATGACCAAATAATGTGATCTGCGTCCTGGTAACCTTGTCCACATTCACAGAGATTACTGTCCCCCAGCTCAACACGGAACAAGTGAGCGTTTAACGAGTAGTGATTGGACATGAGGCGAGACATCATACGAATGAAGTCTCGACCCACATCCAACCCCTTGAACCAAGGACACTTCGACACCTTAGGGATGATTGAATATAACCATCGTCCCAAACTCCCTTCACTCCATTTATTTTGCCAGCTGGCGAGGGACTGTTGACGATAAATGAAGAAAAATTCGTCGTAGGCGATTTGTCGATCGTAAATATCGCCTTCCATAGCGCCCACCTTTGCAAGCGAGTCCGCCTTCTCATTGCCCGGAATCGAGCAATGAGATGGGACCCATGCAAAGGTGATGACAAAAGATCTTAAAGATAAAGCACTTAGAAGCTCTCGTATTTTCATGAGAAAATACGAGGAGTGCTTTACCGGCCTCATGGAGCGAATAGCCTCGACAGAACTGAGACTATCCGTAAAAATAAAATAATGATCTGGTGCAAGTGAGGCGATCGTTTCTAGCGTACAATGTATTGCCGCCAGCTCAGCAACATATACGGAACAAGGAGCTTGAAGCATTCGAGAGGCGCTATGAAATTCGTTATAAATACCAAAACCAGCGGACGCCTCTATTAGTGATCCATCTGTGAAGAACGATCTTGCGGAATCAACTTGGCCAAACTTTGCAGCGTAAATTGACGGAGCAATCATGGAACGATGATGCTCTGGGATTCCGCGAATCTCTTGCGTCATTGATAAATCAAAATGAACAGAACTGTCGAAGTCGGAGAAGCAAACACGATAGGGATTATGCTGCGAAGGGCTGACATCCTGTGTTATGTACACGTAGTACAATGACATAAAACGAGTTTGAGGGTTTAGCTCAAGAAGCTTCTCAAAGTTTGCAATCACCAGTGGGTTCATAATTTCACAACGGGTGAGGAGCCTGAGGGATAATTCCGAAAACCGATCAGAGAGTGGCAACATGCCCGCTAACACTTCGAGACTCATCGTATGAGTCGAGTGCATGCATCCTAACGCGATACGAAGACAGCGATACTGGATCCGTTCCAGTTTGATGATGTGCGTTTTAGCCGCCGACTGGAAGCAAAAACTACCGTACTCTAAAACCGATAAAATCGTTGTCCGGTACAACGTTAGAAGATCTTGCGGATGGGCTCCCCACCACGTTCCGGTAATTGTTCGGAGAAAATTGATCCTTTGTTGGCATTTCCGCTTCAGATACTCAATGTGGGATCTCCAGGTGCATTTTGAATCGAACCAGACCCCAAGATATTTGAAGGACATATAATGAGTGATCGGTTTACCCAAAAGTTGAAGCTTTGGTTGTGCTGGGCTATGCTTCCTAGAAAAAACGACCAACTCAGTTTTCTCCGTGGAGAATTCGATACCTAGCTGGATAGCCCAAGTAGACAAATTGTCTAAGGTATCCTGTAAGGGTCCTTGCAGGTCGGCCTCTCTGGGTCCTGTCATAGACACTACTCCGTCATCTGCAAGTTGTCTCAACGTGCAGTTGTCCCTTAGACAATTGTCAATTTCTCTGACGTAGAAATTATACAGAAGGGGGCTTAAACATGAGCCCTGGGGGAGACCCATGTAGCTAAATCGTGAAGCTGTAGAGTTTCTGTGAGAAAAGCTCATATGTTTCTCTGACAGCAAATTGTACAAAAAGTTATTAATTAATGGAGAAAGGCCACAAGCGTGGAGTTTGTCTGAAAGGACTTCAACCGATACTGAATCAAAAGCCCCCTTAATATCCAAGAAGACAGAAGCCATTTGCTCTTTATTAGCAAAAGCCAACTGAATTTCAGTGGAAAGCAACGCGAGACAGTCGTTCGTTCCCTTGCCCCTACGGAAACCAAATTGAGTATCTGAGAGTAGGTGGTTCAACTCAACCCATTTGTCCAGACGAAAAAGGATAATTTTCTCCAACAATTTTCGAATACACGATAACATCGCAATGGGACGATACGAATTGTGATCTGACGCGGGTTTTCCAGGCTTTTTAATGGCTATAACTCTCACCCGCCTCCAATCATCCGGAACAATATTAAGCTCCAGGAACTGACCAAACAAGTTCAACATGCGCCTCTTAGCGACGTCTGGGAGGTTCTTCAACAAGTTGAACTTGATTCTATCAGCCCCCGGAGCCGAATTGCCACACGAAAGGAGCGCGAGTGAGAGCTCCAGCATTGAAAAAGGCTGGCTGATCTCGTCTACCGAATTCGTCGTTTCGCGAGGAATCATCTGTGCCGGCACAGAATCAGGACATACTTTTCGCGCGAACTTGAGGATCCAACTATCGGAGTACTCCTCGCTCTCGTTGTTTGAAGACCGGTTACGCATCCTTCGCGCCGCATTCCAAAGCGTATTCATCGACGTTTCGCGCGATAATCCGTCCACGAATTGCCGCCAGTATCCGCGTTTCTTGGCTTTGATGAGGCTCTTGAGTTCGCGTTCAAGAGCCGAGTACGCTTCGAAATGTACGGGTGTTCCACGTTTCCGGAAAAGCTTAAACGCGTCGAACTTTTTACGATAAACCTCAGTGCATTGCTGGTCCCACCAAGGGGAAGGAGGTTTCCTACGCAAAGACGTTCCAGGAACCGGCCGAGTTTGAGCTTGAAGCGCGCTGTCCAAGATCAGATTGGAGAGGAAGTTATATTCCTCCAACGGTGGAAGCCCTTCTACCGACGTAAGGGCATCTCCTATCACATTCTTGAACTTTGTCCAATCGATATTACGGGTAAGATCGTACGCGACGTTAACGGGTTCCGACGGATTGAACCCACTGGCAACTGAAACTTTGATCGGCAAGTGATCACTACCGTGGGGATCTTGGATCACATTCCACGTGCAATCCAACGATAATGAGTTAGAGCAAAGTGTGAGGTCTAATCTACTTCCATTCGAGGATGGGCCAGCCAAACGTGTTACTTCTCCATTGTTAAGAATTGTCATATTAAAGCTGTCGCAGAGGTCATATATCAAAGTAGAACGGTTGTCATCATACGGTTCCCCCCAGCCTTTACCGTGGGAATTCAAATCTCCCATAATCAACCGTGGAGCAGGAAGTACCGAACAGATATCTGAAAGTTGTTTGCGATTAACAACGGCTCTAGGAGGAATATAAACAGAAGCAATACAAAGGCTGTTACCTTTAATAATAGCCTGACATGCAACAACTTCAATACCTGGAAATTGTGGAAGATTCACTCTATAGAAGGAATGGCACTTTTTGATCCCCAAAAGTACCCCTCCTCCACGCGAATCCTCACGATCCAGTCGAATAATGTTAAAATCATAAAAAGGAAGATCGATATCTGAAGAGAGCCAAGTTTCACAAACAGCAAATGCATCACAATCATTATTGTGAACTAAAAACTTAAAAGAATCTAATTTAGGAATGAGACTTCGACAATTCCACTGTAGAATAGTGATCAAATCCCCGACCTCGTTTGGAAAATTATCCATCGAAGGAAATGATTGCTGCAATAAGGGGCCACTTCAATGTCAATTGCTTCAAGAGGGTCTTCACAGAAGGAAGCATTGCCAGAACAATGCTTTTGAGAAGATCAGAAATATTGAGGTACTTGAGAATATCGTCCACAATTTTATCAAATGAGAACAACCCGGATGAAGAAGGGGCTTCTGTTCTTAAAAATGGGCCATCAGGGGTTTTTGATGTCCCCGGGAGAGATGGAAAGTTCTGGTTATAGTCAGTTCTGCGGAAACCAGGAGGAGTTGAAACTTCCTTTTTTCTATCACTCCTTGATTTGGGCAAGCTGATTTGGGGTTCCTTATCTGCAACTTTCCGCGAACGGATGCGTTTTCGTTTCCGTGCAGAACCTTCCGGAAAACTGAAAGAAACTCCCTCCTCAGCCAAGTCAGAGTCAGACTCGTCATCAGACAAAACAGCAAAGGGATTTTTGTCGTTGGTTGATGGTGTGGCTGTCTTTAGCATTGCTGCAAAAGACTGCCTGGAACGCTCCTTAAGAGAGCGTTCTAGTTTCTCCCCGCGTTGTTTGTACGCCGGGCACGACGAGAGACCATGAGGAGTTCCCTTACAGTACACGCATTTTGGTGCAGTGACTGTGCAGGCGCCATCCTCGTGCTTCTCCCCGCATTTGGAACAGCGTGCCTTGCTGCCACAGTGAGAGGCCGTATGTCCCAACTGTTTGCAATTTTGGCAGTTCATGACCCGAGGAACAAACAAACGCACAGGTAGCCGAAGTTTTCCCAACTCGATGTAGTGAGGAAGGGCTGAACCAGAAAAGGTCACCCGAAACGAGTCTGTGGGGGTAAAGCTCTTTTTACCCTCGCTGAAAGATACTGAGTTCAGCTTCTGGACTTCCAGTATCTCAACCGTGGGAAGCAAGGGGTTCTTGAAACGGCCAACCGCTTGCTTCGCCAAGATCTCGGGGGTCAGACTCGCTTCGGTGACCACACCTTCGATCTCCACATTACGAGCTGGGATGTACACTCTATACTCTAGTGTAAAGAGCTGGGAGGCAGCAATCTCGTTAGCTTGTTTCAGGTTAGAGACGACAACGCGAAGTTTATTATACCTCACCTTCGAGATTTCGGTCACGGCCGAGAACCGCTTCGTCAGATCATTAGTAATTTGCATTACATTCAAAGGTTTCTTTTTGGGCTGAAAGTAAACAACCCATGGGCCAGTCGAGTCTTCTGGGTAGGCTCGCGATCGGGGGCTTATCTGTCCCTGTCCATTACCAGACTGAGATGACGAAGCAGGGATGGCATCATCTGATTTCTGGGATGACAGACGTTTTCGACCCTTCTTGCTATCGCGTGGCAAAGTGGTGTCATCTTCCGACAAAACGTCCATTTCGTCTTCTGACAAAATGTCCATTTTGCCGTACTAGTGGGAGCGAAAAACGCTCTACCACTGCAACGATAATCAAAATTACTCGGACACAATACACGAGAAAAAAAATACAAACACAGAAACACAAACATAAAATTTAACTGATGGGAGAAAGGAAGAAACAAGAACAAAAACTTATCTGATAATCCTATACTACTACCACCGAGCGTTTACACAGCAGCAGCGGAGCGATGCGCAGCTTTGATGATCTTCGATCCGCGTGTGCGGGCGGTCTTCGTTGGTGTGTGCTTGTATGAAGCTCGGCACTCAGCTGAACACACGAGATGGATGAGCGGTTTGAATGTGGAGGCAGATGCTGACACTCGATGACGATGATCCGTGTGCACAGGTATGCGTGACCACGCACCGATGGTGCGCAAAATGGTTGGCGAATTGGCAATCGCAAAAACAATTTTCCTTCCGATGATGCCGAAAACACACTTTCTTCTCAGAAAAAAACTCACTTTTTGATAAATTTATCGGGAATTATGCCAGGAATCACTAAGCGAGAAAAAACTGATTATTTACGTCAGATAATAGCGAGAAAACTTCCAAATTAACGGAGCGCGAAACAAGTCGACCGTACATGCTGTCGAAACGTTATGGTGTAAATTTTCATACATACAAAGATCATTATTAATTTTCTAGAAATGAAGGCAAAAATGATCGAAAGGCATAACATCCACAAATTGGAAATCAGTGTTACTTAGCGCGGAAGTGAAACACCAAATATCGATTGGAGATGAACAGCATTATGGTGCAGGATTTGTGTTGGTTGCTGGAGATTATCAGCTTCCGAACGAGGAGGAAAACCGTTTGGGATCGTTGGAAAAAGGAAAAGGTTTTCGAAACTTGTTTGATGGAATCTATAAAGGGATGCCATGAGAACTTACCTTTGTATTTTTTACAAAGGGGAAATGTCTCTAATGTTGGCCTATGGATCTAAGATTGGGCCCATCGCTAAAAATCTGCTATTTATCAATTTTATCTAGATGAATGCGTTATTGAGACGTTACTAATGGATATTTTTGGTTGCCATTGAAAATTTATTCGATTGCTGAATTTATGTATGGGCCCAAATTAGGGACACTTAGGCCGACATTACCTGCATTTCCCCTAGTTCGAAAATTCAATAGTCCCGGATCTTATTGTCTTATGCAATTTTCTGTTGCTTTGCATCGTTGCTTGTGAGCCATCGATTTGTAAACCATTTTTTCATCGGTCCAGTGCTTTTAATCCCTAATCATATTTCACTTATCAGCGTAAGGCTTTGATATCAAAATGATAACATGATTTGAAATTTATGGAATAAATTTGTATGGCTTACAGAATTAGTTATCAAGATATTATCAATGATAACAAAATTAGTTATTTTTGTGATATCCAACGAGCAATTTTTTGTTATCATTTTTGTTATGTTGGCTGTTAATTCAACCATAATGATAACATATTCAGTTATCAAAAAGTGATAACCGGGTAATAGAACTTGTTATCAATTTGATATTTTACTTTGCTCGGGACTCTATCCTTGGTAAATGGACTCAATCTGGTTTGTGTTCAAGGATCTGAAACGTCTGCGGTGATGAGTTCATTAGCATATCAAATTACTCTACGAACATCAAGGAGCACTGGGACTGCAAATCCAGTGATCAATCTATCAGCAGTTCTATGACAATATCCTATAGAAAAAAAAAACATTTCATAAAACAATGCACTTTATACTAGAACTATTATACAGTAGAATTAAAAATCAATTAGTTGAAATAAAATCCTTCATTAGTTAAAACGGAAAAAAATCAACACCAACCCTTCAGATATATCCATATTGAAAAGAGGTATTCTGCAATTATTGGTTGAATTAATTTATGATAAATCATAAAATTTATGAAATTTCACCTGATCGATACCGGAGTCCATGTCTATCGGTTGCCGTTGCCATGGAGATTTTTTTTTCACGAAACATAAGGATGTAAACAATGATTTGAGGCGTACTCAGAAACAGTGCGGTGTTGCCAGTTTTTTTAAAATATTACATACATTTCTGAATAGGGTGCCCAACAATCCCAATACTGGTGCCAGAGCTGTGCCAAACCTGTTTTTGGCACACTGTGTAGAGTGACCACCCCCTTGGGTGAAAGATCATAACACATGGAATATTATTTGCTTTCTTTCGTACCCTTGATGAGAAAAACTTCTAAGATGGTTCTCAAATAAAAGCAAAAAAAAAATAGTTTTATCAGAGCCACCCTACCTAAATTGCTAGAATGAAATAGAATGTTGATTTTTTCAGCAAAGTTGCTTGAAATTAAGTTATCTACACCTTTGTACATGAAAGTATTCCTCTTAACCTTAAAAATAAAAAGATAAAAAAATAAATTGATAAAAGAGGACCACCCTAGTCACTACCTAGATCTTTTCTTGTACGTAACTTGTTCCAAGATATCAAATCTTTTGAGTGTATTGTTTTCGAGATATCAATTTTTGTCGTGAAATTTTTCGTTTTGAACCATAGTGATGTGGGCAGTCCTGAGATTGACAGACTTTCGCACGATATTGACAAAATTGTTTATCACTTAGTCACTGATAAACTTGATAATCAAAAAAATCTTTGTCAAAATCTCATTCATTTTTTCGCCAATGACAAAGATTCACCTGGCAACAAAACGTTTAATTTCGTGCATTCTGTGTCACATTATTGTTATCCAAGCAGTTCAGGACGCAGATGCTTGTTCTCTTTAACGGCTTCATGTAATTGTTTTGCTCAAGTCATTTAGTTTCGTTACAAATTTAGCTAATAAAAAAATCTGCACATGCTCATCACTCACATCATTGTCACTGACAATTGACATGGTTTGCCTTGATGATGACTGTTGCTCAAATGAGTGACCAAAGCAGAATTTTCAATATCACCGTGTATTGTCGAGATTTTGCAGCCCTGTCACGAATAATCGACGTTTAAAGTAATTGTTCACATTTGATTCATGGGATATTTTCACATGTTGTGCCAGAATTCACCTACACCAAATTGCGGATTTGGTTAAATATGTAATGTGAATCTCTTTTCCTATAGACTTCGACGGAACATTCCGTAGACTGCTGACAAATACGCCTCATTATAATTTTTCATGTCAACAAACTTGAACGTGTAATATTACAATCTTGTTTCATTTTACGTTGTGTAAAAATACCAATGGTCGTTATTGTATGTCATTTGAGTCGCTTACATGTATTGGTCTTAGGAAACTTAAAATTCAAGAGCAATATGTCAAAAGGGCCTATCTCGAAAATGCAAACTAACTTTATTTTAGTGTATTTCGCACGATGAGTTAAGCATCGATCGCAGCATGATTAATTTATTTAAAAAAATACTAAGAACACATAAAAACACATAAAAATAAATTGAAAAATAGGCCTAACTCATATTACTTGATATTTGAGTTTGACCCTTTTGAAGCAAAATACGAATTTCAGCTTTTCACGAACTTTGATTTTTCATTTTGATTTTGCTAGACAGAAGGGAGTCTTATGAAGGCCAAATCTCAAGTCTCAAGGCCACATTCCAGAATGTGAGTGGATCATGGTGATCACGTCAAACTATAATGTCTAAAAAAAACCACATGCCCCAAACATCCCCTAGAACGGCTCCCATACACTATCCATGCTGAACCGCGAGTCCCCCTTTTCCCATATCATTGCATGCCACATAATAACCCAATGCAGATCAATTTAATATGCCTAAATGAATGAGTTGCAACAGTGATACAGTATAATAAACTAATTGAATAAATTAAATATTTACCTGTTAATAATGATCGAGGTTGGTGAAAAGTAAGAGAAGTTGTTAGTTGATTTTACCATCAAAGAGTTTGACAATAGCGCGATAGTATATTATTATGATGCTGATTAGAGGAATCCTGGGAAAGCATCATCCTCGTTGTTAGGGAAACCTCTGAAATCTAGGATGTTCAGTTGATCATCGCTACTTAAATTGCTGAGAGTATCTTCCGAGTCTTCGTATTCTGATTCCACCATTTCTGTGAACAATCTTGTCGTGGCTGTTTTAAACTCGCTTTAGTTATTAGCCACATTTTGCCAATAATCCGCCGATCGACCGCTTCCTTCTACATCGTGCCTTGCGCTGGTCTTCCAATTTTCTTCTTCTCCGGGATCCCATACTAAAGGGCTTTCCTGATGATCCTGATTTGTATGAAAATAAAATGATGTTCTATCCCTCTATCTGCCTATATGTTGATCCAGCGTGCATGTAGTTAAAATCGTTGTCTTCTTCAAAACTTCATCGTCTTGATCTAAAGAAAAGAAAACCGCCACTCGATCCTGTGTGATGTCGCATTCCAAAAGTTTTGAACCAAATAAAAAATTTTGCAGCCATTAGACTCAATTATTTAGAAAAAATACAAGGGACAGCCCTATGGGGTTGTACGCAATGGTGACGTAGGTTAACGTGATCTTGTACAATAAATCTTATTTGTTATCTGCAGCAGGAGCTTGTATTTTGTGTAGGAATAGGAATTTGTGCGGTGTTCTCTCTGTTTATACTCTCTAGTATGACGCTCTTGACATAGATGGCCCACAGCAACTCATCGATAGCGGTGCGGCTTTTTCCTTCTTCTATGGATGCTCATCTGGGCAGCAGTTCGCTGCTTGCAGGCAGTCTTTCGTTATGTACTGGAGAACACCACCCGATGGAATTCAACTTTGAAATCTGTGTTAGGGAAATCGCTTTTCGCAGGCAATTGGTGATAATTTTAATCATCATAGCAACATTCGGGCAATTTTCAATGGTGACATTTTGAAAAATGATAAAGTCTTATTTTTAATAGATTCGTAGAATAACATTCCTGTCGATTGGTATATTAAGAATTAAAATCCATCATCTCTGGATCAAAATCAGACCACTTACATGCCGCGACCGACTTTGGTTTTTGAAAGCACATCCCCCAATGTTGCCTTATAGTACATGGTATTTTAGATTTAAACGTACCTAGATAGAGCTGGAATTAAGAGTAACAGCTTTTGTAAACAATGACTTCACTCGAAAAGTTTTAGAACTCTAAGGCACGCCCATGCAAACCAACATTACCGTCGACTAGAGGAAGTCTTACCCTACCTGAGGGTGATGTTGATTTGCGTGGGCGAGCCTTGACATCATCGAAAGAAGTCATTCCCCCCTATTCTGCGAGTCACGTGACTCTCTCTCACCGGTGAGGTGACAAAAGTCATCTCGTGTGAGGTGACTCTCCATTTGATTTACATGGAGAGTCACCTCACACGAGGTGACAATTGTCACCTCACCGGTGACAGAGAGTCACGTGACTCGCAGAATAAGGGGGATTGTTTACAAAAGCTGTTACGCCCTAATTCCAGCTCTATCTTGATATGGGAACTGACATCCGATTGATGACCTTGACAAATGTCCAAAAAATACTCTTTTATAAATTTATGCTGGTCCTGAAAAGGATCGTTTTGTCGTGATGGTAGAGTAATGCTGAGCTATTACGGTGTTAAACACAGATGAGGCTGTAATATTTCAAATTACTGGATTTCTTATGAGATTGACGACTGCAGTGGGTTGAACTGAAACTATGAATATGAGCTTATAGAAATATTCAAACGGTTCGTTAATTTTTGTCTAGAAACTCTATACAATCATCGGTAGGACATTGTTTGACTGTCCTCCTACCCGGGCATTTTTGAGCGCAAGACATGTCCTTGCTTCCCACCCACTTCTAGCAGCACTGATTATTGCAATTCGCTGAAATCAGTACACTACTTATTACACCAACATTCAGCATATTTTCTAGCAAGGAATCGATATCGACACGCGACGAAACACATCATCAGTCTCAACAGTTTAACGGACCATTAGCCAAATTCGTTCATTTTTCACCCGATCAGAGCCGCCAAATCGAATAATTTATGTATTTTTTATTTTCCCTTCCACCCAGCCCGTATATCGTTGCTAAAAAGAGACATCGCATGCTTCCAAGCAACAAGTTGGACAATTTGTATATAGTAGCTGAAACTTTATGCGCTTTGGAAAAAGCATCATAGTCCATTCCTCTCTATCGGTATATCCAAGCTTCAAATGATCCCGTTCGGTTATAAAGTGATGGAAACAAAAAATACAAAAAGGCAACCCAGCAGCAAGGGGGAAATGTCGGTGCTGAAATATATATTGTTATTTGTCTGACTATCTGTCGTAAATATGTGTGTTGTCCGTCCGTGTTGTCTGAGGGTAGTACAGCGCTTCAATCCATCCTAGATTCATGTTTAATGATGTAGATGATAGTGCTTTGAAAAATTTAAATGACTGGCATAATGACGTGAATACAGATAATCAACTTGTTTTGACCGCCCTTGTCACGCAGTTCATTCTGATTGACTGATAGGAAATTTTCAATGTCACCGTTTTCCGTTGAAACCAAAACGATGTACAATGATAATTGACTTGTAATAGATTTAGAGCTCTTTTCATGTTTACTTTACGCCAGGGTCTGTTCCTCACTCCACGCATGGATCTTATACATCGAACCAATAAACACATGGGCCGAGAACAACGGTGTTCCTCCCCTTCCGAAGGAAGATGTGACCAGAGATTTTTCAGAAAATCCTAACACCCTTCACTGGGATTCCGCTGGGAATGCTGTCACATCGCCATATTAAGACTTGATATGACAAAAATCAAGTAGGTACAGCAAGATGAAATATGAACCATGATCACCATAAACATGATTCGATGGGCGTGTGATCTAAGCGATGGATTAGTGGTAAATCATCAAAAGTTAACACATGCCTTTTAAAGAACAAATTTTTATCCATGCACTTAATAAATGGAACTCATTTATAATTCAGAAGGACGTACGGATTAGAATGATATGCAGGGAATTTGAGCATCTGTCGATGGAATGCGGTGTAAAACAGAGCCATCATAGAAGCATTTGTCGCATTCCCAGGGCTTACCTAGTGCAGAAGGACAGGTAGACAAAAAAAAATCACATTGCCGGACCTCACTGTATGAAACTAAGTTTACACCCCTGATGGTGATAAGCTCCAATCGGTATTATCGTCGATACTTAACAAACATTTGGCACATTCTTCAATCAGGACCGGTATGAAATCAAGAGCAAAGTTTCATTATGTCGTAAGCAACATTCGCACCGATCCGAGAAAAATAAAATTTTGTTTTGATGACCGAAAAGTTATTCCTATTTCCAATTAAACACATATAATCTCATAGTGATAGCAATGTTTAACATATTTAGCCGGGTTTTAATCATACAAAGGCAAATCGCTAGCTTTCATGCTAAAAAATACTGGTTTTTGAGTCAAAAGTTATTATACGTCGTTTGGTGGCCCCTATTGTTACTTAAGTCAAAGTGTATTTACCAGGATATTCGGGAGAATTATCAATTACGTCTCCTTACGTGCAGCTCATTCATCATTTTAGAACCACCGAAATCATCTTAGCAACAAACAGTTCGATTTATTCACTTTAATAATGGGAAAGCGAAACGACGAAACTACACTTTTCACGGGTTTCTCAGTGCTGTTACTTAAGGCAAACGGCATCTCCATAGAAATCGGGTGACTTAAGTAACATCGAAAACTATTTTGATCGGAAGGTGATTACGTCAAAAAGCAATTCGACTGGTAAATAAATTTAAAAATGGGATGGGATCCTATTTTCGGACAGTATTATAGTGTAATAGCCACTAGCGTGCACAGGAATCTTGTTAAGGAGGGGCAATTTTTTTTTTCTATGGTGCATTTAATCTGGTGATGGAGAGTACTCCAAAGTGCGTGGTGGATGCTGCTGTCCACCCACCACTGTTTCCTTAGTGTTCAATTTAGCTAATTTTATTTAATTTTTGCTCCGGTGGTGGTTCATCTTCTGCAATGCAAACTGTTTTCAGACAGCCAATGGAATTGGCAATTTAATCTCATTGACGATGTCGATGATGATCGGTTCGTCAAATGGTTGCAATAGTAGGGCTTTAACCGAAATGATACTTAGACGAATTCTTAGTAAGACAACAATAGACCAAGGTTCAATGGCAAACTAATACTCACTTTTCAATTAGGGAATCCAAAAACTGTCTTTAAACTTTGCATAATTGCGAAAAAGTCTATCCTCAGAATTCCTTGAGGTTCCTTTCGAAATTTTTAGAACTCTATGAGCTCTTTTAAAATTCTTCTCAGAAATCCTCTGGAGTTATTTTTAGAACTCTTCTTGACTTTTACTCAAAACACCTTGAAACTGAAATTCCCTTAGAATTTCAGAAGAATTACCTAAGTATTATCCGGAAATTATTCCCGGAATGAGCTAGAACTTATCGGTACTCCCTTATCTCAAAATCCCTTCGGAAATTCACTCAGAAATTAATTTTCTCGGTATTCTTTTCGGAATTATCTTGAAACTATCTGCAAGATTCACTAGAAATTATTCGCAGAACTTTCTTGGAATACTCCCCACAAATCCTTTGGAATTGTCCTCAGAATTCAATATCCTTGACGTTCTTCTCGGATATGTTTAGATCTCTTTTAAGAGCTCTTTTGAAATTTTTCTCAGAAGTCCACTGGAATTATACGTAGAACTCTTCATGATTTTTTCTCAGAACACCTTGGAGCTGAAATTCCATTAGAGTTTCAGAAAATTTTCCCGGAATGAGCTAGAACTTATCCGCGGAATTCGCTTAAAATTTTGCTTTAAAACCCCTTTGGAATTTCACTCAAAATTTGATTTTCTCGGTATTCTTTTCAAAATTATCTTGGAACTATCTGCAGAATTTTCTTTGAATTCTCCCCAGAAATATTTTGGAACGGTCCTAAAAATTCAAAATCCTTGAGGTTCTTCTCGGAATATTTCTGGACTTTTTTTTCTCATAACACCTTGGAATTGAAATTCCCGTAAAGTTTCAGAAGAACTTCCTGTGTATTCTCCAGAAATTATTTCCAGAATGAGCTTGAAATTACCCTCGGAATTCCCTTGAAATTTTCCTCAACATCCCTTTGGAATTTCATCCAAAATTTGATTCTCTCGGTATTATTTTCGAAATTATCTTGAACCTATCTGCAGGATTCACTAGACATTATCAATCTCAGATTTTTTTTTCTTTTGGAACTGTCTTCAGAATTAAATACCCTTGAGGTTCTTCTCGGAAGTCAAGTTTAAGTTGTCCGTTCATTCACCAAAACGTTGTAGTTTTTCTACCAGAAATGTTCAATAAAGCTAGCCCCTCCATTCACCAGAACTGTGCAATTTTTACATCAGGAATTTTCAATTCAGCCCCTCCATGCAGCAGTTTGTTGCAAATGTTACACCAGAAATTTTCAATACAAACTTGTCCCCAGGTAATTCTACACAAGAAAATTTCAATTGACCAGAACGATGCAAATTTCCACCGTTAATTTTCAATAAAAATTGCGTCTCCAATCTTCTGATTGGTGCACATTTTTTTTCATTTTCCATGCCTGGTAGATTGCTTCTCCTATCATCAGAATGTTGCAGGTTTGCCACCAAATAAAGATTGCCCCTATTTCAGATTTTTCATCATAAATTTTCAGTAAAGCAGCTGCCCTCCAATCATCAAAATGGTGCAGATTTTCCACCAGAAATTATTTTTGAAATTTGTTTCTCTATTCAGCAGAAGGATGGAAATTAAAAACCATAAATTTTCAGAAAAGCTTTCCCATCCGTTCACCAGAACGGTGCAGATTATCCACCAGAAATTTTCAATATAGCTTAACTTTAAATAAAGCCTGTGCCTTTATTTACCTGACCAGTGCAAGTTTTCCACCAGACATTTTCTGTTCATTTCATTTATCAGAGCGATTCAAATTTTGCATCATAAATTTTCATTAAAGCATGCTCCTCCATTCACCACAACGAGGCACCAAAAATTGTCAGTGAAGTTTGTTTCACCATGCACCTTTGTGGTGCAATTTTCAGACTTCGCCTCTTCATGCACCAGAATGGTGCAAATTTTCCACCATAAATTGTCAATGAAGCTTGCATTCATCAGAACGATGCAAATTATGCACCAGAAAAATGAATTAACCTTGATTTTACATTCACTACAGTTATGCGAACTTTTCACCAAAAATTTTCAGTTAAATGTGCACCTCTAAATTTTTGGCGTGATTCAATTTTTCCACTATTTTTATTCATTTTGATTAGTTCCTTCATGTACCAACTTGATGATATTTTAACACAAGAAATATTCAATAAAAAGCTATTTCTTTGATTTACCATCACGAAGCCGAATTTTTTCAACCTTAAATTTACCCTCTTCTTTTAACCCTCCATGAACTATCTTGAAAAACAAAAATTACACCAGAATTTTTTTTGAATGCACCACTCCACTGTGGTGCAATTTTTTGACCAAAAAATTTCATTGAAGTTTGTCCCTTCATGCACCTTTGTGGTGCTATTTTCAGGCATAATCTCAAAGGTTTTCAGTGCTCTTATATTATGAAATGAAGTTATTTTACCTTCAAATCAAGTTATCAAGAAATCATGTTATTTTATATCATAATTTAGTAAATGTGGAAATAAAAATCTTATTTATAAAAGGTGGGGCAATTGCCCCACCTTGCCCCACCCTGTGCACGCCAGTGGTAATAGCAGGAGCATCGATTGATACTGATAGCTCGACTTTGTTTACCTTAGTTACATTCGACGTAATGAAAATTTGCTCTTGAAATGTTGATCCGAGTAGGAGCTTACCGCCATGAGAGTGAAAGCGAATCACAGGTTACGTGCACTGCTGCCATCTTTCATGTTAGTGTTTAAATTAAATCTTCTGTTACTTTTTAATTGGACCGGTAAAATGTCTAAAATGGTCGTTTTTGTTTTATTTATTCAATTTTTGATATTTATTCACCATTAAATATATCCGCTCATCAATGTTAATGAGTCAAACTTTGCCATTACTTGTTTTAATAAATTTAAGTTCATTGCTAGAGGCAATACATCTGGCACCGCTGTTTCGATGATATTCTCACGATTGCTAGCAAAGCAGTAAAGTTTAAGTGGTTTTCTTTGTGTTAAATTTTGTTCACCAAGAGTTTTGTGATGCAGTCGTTTTGCGTTTCGTGTATTCGATTGCGTGTAATTGTGCTATACTTCGAAGAACACAAGTAAGTAAATACAGTGATTATGTTTTTTTTGATGATTGCATGACATTAAAAAAATAATAATAAGAAGAACACAAAATTACTCACCCTTTGTAGAACCTTAAGCGGCTTAAAAGCAGAGGAGTGAAAGTCAATTCTCTTCATCGATTTCCTCTTTTGATGACCATGGCTTCACTAACCTATTTCGAACTATTTCTGCATATGCTCTTTTATCATCCAGAACAACAAACGTATCAATGAATGTGTTTGCCGTCGAGTTATTAACGAAACAGAAAGTCGATGAAGAGAATCGATCAAAATCACTAGCACCCCTGGAAGCAGGTTTGGTTACAAGATTACAACTCTGGAGAGCATTTCGTGGGGTCGTTGGGGGCGTGTGGTTCTGAATATGGTATTGAGTGTGCAAAATGTTACACAAATGAATCCTCCCTACTCGCACACGCCCGAAGATCGGAGGCGAATGCCACTTCGACTTGTTTCGTCTACTAACGGCTCTCTAATGACAGTGTTGGGAAAGCAGCAATGCAAATCGACATGTTTCGTCTACAAACGATTCTCTGATGACTGTGTTGAGAAAGCAGCATATGCATGTACGTAATTGGTGGATTTGTTAGTTATCAACAAAATCAATTTGTTAGTTAAAATCAACAGTCGGAAGCATTGCTACCGATGCGTAGAAATATTTATGATCGATTGGTGATTAAATTTATTGAAATTGGTCCAGGGGCAGCTGAGTTATTAACGTTCAAAATCTTTCGTAATTTCGTTACATGTTCATTAAGTGCAATACAGTATTACTTGTCGATGTTTTCTTTTCTGAATAGATCTCATATTTGAATAAAAAATTACGCAATAGTTTTACTGACTTTACGATTCTGATCCATATTCGTCAAGTGCTACAAAGTGAGTGAATGAGCGGTTCAGGAAAACTAGTTCAGTTTAATGGAAAATTCAGAGCAGCTCAATGCATCTCTAGTTAAAACTACTGACTTTGATAATTGAAAATGTGAAATCAACATCAAGTCAGTTTGTCCCATTAAGGGTGGAAATACAAGTAAAAATTTTGTTTTTATCGATTTTTTATATTTTACTTTAATTTTTTTTTAAATACTACGAGCACGAAAAAGGAGTGATCTATGGCCCCGGTATCACCGATTAACCGTAAGTTCCAGAAATCATGTTCTTACACAACCCAAAACTTTAAACGCGTGTTTCTCGAAACGGTGTTTTCCAAACTGACGGGAAAGATAACTCAAAAAGTTCTCATCCAAATGACTTGAAACCTGGCGCATCTTAAAGAAAATAGATTTTTATTCTATGTGAACCACTGATATCAATACATAATTTTCACATCCGCCTAAAGTGGAAAAAAACAGTGAAAAATCAACTTTTTTTTCAGATATTTTTTTCTAAATTTTTAAATCTTTTTTTTTTGGTTTCAGAGGTTTACATAGAACAAAAATCTTTTCTGAATAAGGTCCAATTGATAAAAGTAAGTTTTGTCCATTTTCAGGTCTCTAGAACGCCCGCCAATTACCAATCCCCACCGGAGGCGACCTCCTTCCGATGTGACCCCAAGGAGCCACAGAGATCACACACCAATGAAAAAAATCTCAAATGTAGAGGAAGATTTAAGCAATTTAATGCAAAAACCCCAAACGTTTGCGTTGTTTCTTTTGCTCACAAAACAATTCCGAAAATCGTCGAGTTTTTGACGTGTTACTTGTATTTCCCCCCTTAAGCAACGTAATCGTATATCAGTTCCATCCTACAATTGGATTGTTGGTTTCAACTTGAAAATAATATCAATTAATTTACTATGACTTTTCAAATATTTACATGGGGATTTCACTTCGTAACTTCAACGGACTAAGCAGTATTCATCTTTACTGCTAGATCCCAACTGTCTCGATCCCAGTCTGGAACTCAATATGGTGTTCCTTGAAAACTTTCACAGTTGAAGAAAGCGAACTTTCTAAGTCTGTAACTTTTTGCATTCCTATATTGTGTGGCATGCTGTGCTGTGTGACAAGGAAAGTTGAGAATATTTCTAACCCAAAAATTTAGTTATGCAATATAACTTATACCGACAGGAAAAAGGTACCTCGCCTAGGGCGAAATACAAAATCTTCAGACCGTAACAAGCAAAATCAACAATTACCTACGCAGACGTCAGCCAGCCCTCAGAAAGGCAGAGCGAAGGACTGTTGGCAAATTCCTGTAAAGAGCCGAAAGTCATATGTCGTTCCGCGTTGCCTCTGAGGGTGGTGTTGGGTGTGGGGGTTGACTCCGGTTGGGTAGTTATGAAACCGCAATTAACACATGTGCTGTTGTTTTCCTGCTAGCTACTTTCTCGTTGAACGCAACGACCTGAAGAAGGAACAACGGCAGCAAGCTTGTCGCCGATGGGCGATGATGACGATGATGATGTTTTGAAAGCAGAGCGTCTTATTACATATTTGATTACCCCCGAGAGATATCCACACTGAACACTCTGGAGCCCCGGTCTTACAGTGCAAGGATCCGCTGGAGATTAGATATGTCGGTTAAATTTTCCCGCATTGTAGGATTTCGGCCAGGACAGGGTGCTTGTACGCGCTTGGTAGGCAGTCACAATAAAAGGGGAATTAGATTGAGCAAATTAGACTCGGCTTGTCAATTAAGGGTGCAGATGCCATGGG
Source organism: Ochlerotatus camptorhynchus (assembly GCF_037179485.1). Classification (NCBI taxonomy): domain Eukaryota; kingdom Metazoa; phylum Arthropoda; class Insecta; order Diptera; family Culicidae; genus Ochlerotatus; species Ochlerotatus camptorhynchus. Next base: position 4,227,979 of record NW_027040712.1, read on the forward strand.
AGGGGGAAATTTTACAACGCCCTAGATTTAATGGCTGAGGGTTTAATTTGCTTGCGGTGGAAAGGAAGTTAAAATTCAAAACAAGCTCCTCTCTAGGGAGCAATGAGTTTTGTTATGGTGGTTTTACTATGAGCTCTCTGTAATTTGGTTGGTGTGTAATTTTATGTGCGATGAAGCACATCTGAAATGGTGCTTGATTTGTAATCAATGTATTATTGTTCGCTTTTGTTGTCATCTTAAAGAAGTTCAACGTCATGCTTCACCATTTTAACACTCATACATGAAAAAATACATCGGTAAACTTTGCAAGTAGTCTTTAAAATTGATGTTTTACTGCGTTTGAGTTCACATTGGATAGCATATAGGGGAAACGCTCCTCTAGTTGTGGTACGTTAGAATCGTTATTTTTCTATAGCATGAAGACTCAATACACAACTATAGGAACCTAACGTACCACAACTATAGGAGCGTTTACCCTAAATAGATGGTACTTTGTCGTCATCAACAGTGGAATTAAATACCAATCATTCAATTGCCCAAAAACCAGCTTTTATTACTAATTACGGATCCCTTTCCGGCGAACGACCATATGGGTACGTAATTCTTATTATAATGGTAGCTGCAAACGAAATCCACTCACTCGAAACATTTTCGTCGTCCTACGTGCGTGCATGGGTCAGTTGTCAGTTCAACCCCCGTATTTTCGTTGTGTAATCACCGCATCGCGGGAAATCCGATGGTGCTTTCAACATTTGGTCCATCTCACCTACCTGCAGGACCAGTCCCATGCCGGTACCGAGGTGCCATTCAAAATGACAGTGTACAAACCAGAATCCTGTTTCGGAAGGACGAAAAGGAAATTAATAATTAACAGCGAAGAGTGTGATTTTTTTTATGTTTGTATATTTTCCGCGTTCGTTTATGGGTGATCAATTCGTTGAATTAATTAAAAGGTGTTCGCTATACTTATCACTTGGCACGTAGGTAGGGTGAAAATCGATCACTTTTCATCAAAAGTACCGAAACGTTCAATTTTCACAAAAGAAGATATCGACAAACCAATGAAATTAAAATCATATCCGAAAATTAGGGAGACGATTTCTGTGTACTCCAAAGGACTGACTTTTTGTTTTAACTACTACTATTAAATAAAATATCAAAAATCCTTCATCACCATCATGGCAAACAAAATAGTTTTTGCAGTGCCACAATAATTATTGAAAAGTCGTTATGACAGCTATCCATACAAAATAATCCGTTGGAGATAACTTCGTCAAGATACATAATTTGTCAATTCATGGAAATAATCACTGGATAACTTTTCAAAACACAGTTTTAATGTGTGAAATGCAATGTCTCTTAAATTCTGCAATGTCTCTTAAATTCTGTTGTTGCACATTTAATAAGTCTAGGCATCGAATTGAAAACATTTTTTCCTATAACATATAATGAAATCCATGAAGTACACGTCAAGAAATGTGGTGTTCATATTTCATCCGCGTTTCTAGTATTATATCTATGAACATCACTTCCTCTTTTAATTCGATCACACAAATATCAAGGCAGCAAACCGTTGAATACCTTAAAAATATACACCATAGTCAAATATACAATTCTTTGCTTCACCGACAACCATTGTAAGGCGTCCAGCATCAAAGTTGAGGAAGTGAATATATTGCATTGCAAAATCAAACTCATTATTTTATTCTACATGTGCTGTAATGTCGATATTTGTGTTTCATTGGTGAGAAATAAAATGGAAGGGCAAAAGTTTAGATGAGGAAAGAATGCAATAAATTTTCTTTGATAACATTGTCAATGTGAGAGTTGAACTTGTCATCAATAATCACGCCAAGATATTTAATCTCCAGATCGCGATCAACAGTTGCATCATCCATTAAAACAGAGACGTTATGATTTACTTGATTCCGCGAAATTACCATGAATTTAGTTTTACTTGTACTAAATTTCAACTGCTTACACTACAATCATCTACCTAGAGCTCGTAAATCTTTATTCAAATGTGAGCTGTAATTAATAATACAGTATCATCTGTAAATAGATTAATGTCGTTAATATACATAGTAAATAAAAGGGGCCTTAATACACTTCCCTCGGGCACTCCAAGCTTATTCCCCGCGGGACAGGAAATAGAATAATTAAAAACAGTTCGTTGAGTTCTGTCAGATAAATAGCTTTCAAACCATTTATATGCAGTACTCGTGGAATGATCGGTTGATTGATCGTAGAAAAAAGGCCTAACAATTGTTACAAAAGTGCGTTTCAGATCCAAATAAACAGCAACAGTCGTATCTTTATGCCCCAAGTTATCGTTCTACTTCGCTAATACCAAATTCAACGCGGTTTCAGAAGATTGACCTACCCGATATCCCGATTTTTCTGGTATCAACAAACTATTACCATTTAAATACTCCAGCAGCTGGCCATTCACAACAAGTTCTATTTTTTCTTCTAATGTTCGGCTTTAATCTTTCCAGCAACTTCTTGAATATGAACCTTTAAAGATTCATTGCAAATGTGTGGAACATGTGTTTAGTTTGTATTTTGTGTGAATGTTTTTTTTTGTAAATTTGTTTCTGTAATAATTGTATAATTACAGAGTTGATATAACGTCTATAGGATTAAGTACACATTTTAGAAATAGTGAAATTTTTGAATCATAAATCATATTCCAAATCTCCTTTTCCCTCTCCCGATCCAAACATTTGTCATCCACTAACCTCGAGAAGACCGCGAGTAATCTGTCAAATCCTCTAATTTTAGATTTAAGACATTTATAATGTATAAAGAAAATGATAACTTGGCTCTGTAAAGTTTATTCGAAAAAATGTGTGGCACATGTGCAGTCTGCAATAATTCATTAATAAGTTCCAGCAAGTTGTGACCAATGGCATGAAAGCAATCTTGAATAACTCTAGCAGTAACATTATCTACTCCAGCCGAGATTCCTAACGAAAAGCAAATAACTCAAAGTTCATCTAATTGGGTGAAAACTTACCAGTTTACAACTACTATTAACTGGCTGCTTTATTTCATCAGGTTCATCGAATAATTCAATGGATTGATTAATCAATGAAACACTGTCGACAAAATAATCATTAAATTTAGATGAAATTACTTGTTCTGACTGTTCAAATGTGCCATTAAAAGTTATTGACCGCGGTTTGCAATTACTAACCTTTAATAAAGATTTCCAAATTTTTCATAACTCTTTATTGTTATTTTGATGCTGATCAATCTTCCTCTGGACATTTTCACAACGAGTTATTTTTTATCGATTGTGAATATTTATTACGTGTGTCTATTCCAATGATTATCACTATTTGATCTACAAAATTGTTTGTACCATTTGTCCCTCTTACGTTTAAGACGCAATTGATCCAAATTGTACCAGTTGTTCGAGTTTTTTGCTCAACTACTTGATTGGTACATGTTTTCAAAGTGTTAGTTAGTACAGCTGTAGATTAATCTAAATTACCGGCGGCGAATGGAACATCCACGATTTTCTCAACAAGATTCGAAACAGTCTGTTTCCTCCAGCACTTTAATTTTACTAAATCACCGTTATTATTGATTTTATCTAATACATTAATCATTAAGGTCTCATGACCGATTATTTTCAAATCAGTATCCGTAACTGAACAAAAAGAAACAAAATTGGAATAAACGTGTCAATTAAAGTTTTACTGTGCCTGGGCATACGCGTATATTCATCTGGAAAAATCAGCTAAACGCTTCAAATAATTTAAATTATAGTTGTCACGTCAATGAAAATCACCAGCTTATATATTGAATTTACTAGAATCAAGGAATGTCTCGAGCCAGTTCTCTAAAACTTCAGCAAAAGGCTGGTCACTAGAACTGGGAAAATGATACAAAACACCATAATTACCCATCATCACAACTGTAATGCCCAGTAACCAGTTACCATCGATAACTTCGTTGATACGAAGGTCGAATTGAATTGATTCTTTGACATAAATGGCAACACCACCAGTGTGTCGGGAATGTGATAAACAAACTGCAATATATCCCGGAAAACTATGCTTCAGTTTCTACAATAAGGGGGTAGGAATGATACTGATGAATACTGCACATTTTGATTTTGATTTTGCGAGACAGAAGGGGGTCTTGAAGACCAAATCTCAAGTCTCAAGGCCACATTCTACAACGTGAGTGGATCATGGTGATCACGTCAAACTATAATGTCTAAAATGAACCACATGCCCCACACAACTCCTAGAACGGCTCCCATATAATCTCCATGCTGAATCGTGAGTCCTCCCCTTTCCCATATCATTGCATGCAAAATAATAACTCAATGCAGGTCAACTGAATATGCCTAAATGAATTAGTGACAATGATAGTATAAACAGTGATGACAATATAATATACTAATTGATTAAAATGAATATTTAGTTACCTGCTAATAATGATCGAGATTGGTGACAAGTAAGGGAAGTTGTTGGTTGATTTTACCATCACAGAGTTTGACAGTAGCGCGGTAGTCCAGTACCCAGCTCTCCAGTCCCGTCGACATGTTACGAACCTAGCCCCTGGTTTATCATACGCTGGTGCTGTCTCAGGTGAGCCTGTCGACGATTCTCCGTTCACCTCGGAGGAATTTGTGACGCTCGTGGCCGGGGTCATCATCATCATGCGCACCTGCAAGGCTTGATATGAACAGCTACATGCTGCCCTGTCCCTTGTCACTAAGTATGGACCGTGAAGCCATCAAGATCGTAAATTGGAGTGTTTGGTCCTTGAAGAGCAAAAACATCGAGTTTGTTGACTTCTCAACGAACGGCACATCGACATAGCTGTCATCACCGAGACTCACTTGAAGCCCGAGTTGAACGTCTTCCTTCCCGACTTTCGGCTCGTAAGGCTTGACCGCACCAGCTCCGGCGGAGGGGGAGTGGCCATCGCTGCGAGACGGAACATCAGCTGCCGGCTACAGCCAAGCTTCCGGCTGAAAACTATCGAAGCCATCGGAGTTGAGGTGAGCACATCGCGGTCTACTGTCCAAGTAAACCAACAACCAACAAGGGACGGCTCGGCCGCAGATCTCCGAAGAGACATCATCAAGCTAACACGACGGCGGCAAAATGTCATCATCACTGGCGACCTGAACACCAAGCATCAAGCCTGGGGCAATAGTCGGCGAAACCAGAACGGCACAATCTTGTACAACGATCTGCAGGAAGCCCACTACAAACATCCGGTGTCCGGACACTCCCATCCGGCTGAGTCGATCCGGAGCTCATGCCACCATCGACATCTTCATCAGCAACATTGGCGATGACATCTCTCAACCTATCGTCTATCAGGAACTGAACTCGGACCACTATCCGGTGGTGGTCCAAGTAAGTTCCTTGGCCAATAGGTTTCAAGTTTCGGTGAAATTACCATCGTGTCAACTGGCAGCAGTATCAGCGCTGTGTGAACACAGAAATCGATTACGACGTCCTACCGGAATCGTTTGAAGAAGTCGATCAATGTCTGCAAACCATCGAAGAGGCGATATCCCGTGCCAGGGAGCAACACGTACCAGCATCCAGACAGGTGTGTCATACTCTGAACCTTGACAGCCCAACCAAAGATCTTATCAGGCTCCGTAACACCATTCGTAGGCATTTCCAGCGTTCTGGGCTGCCCCACTTGAAGACCAATGTCAATAAGCTAACCAAAATTATGCAGGCCAGGATGGTGGAACTTAGAAATAACCATTTTGTCAACATTTGCTCTCTCCCAGATTGTGCAAAACCATTTTGGAAGATGACCAAAATTTTGAAAAATAAGTCGAGACCGATCCCTCCGCTTTCCTCTGTTGACCAGAACTTGGACCCATCCCTACTCATAACTCCAGTTGAAAAGGCCAATGCTCTTGGCCAAAATTTTGTGATTTCACATAATCTTGGCCAAACCATGGTGAGCCCCCATGAGCCTGCCGTACTAGAGGCAATGTAGTGGTGCATGATGTTAGTAGAATATCAGCTCATGAGGTGATAGCGCTATTAGAAGCACTAAAAACATGAAGGCTGCGGGTATGGATGGTGTAGTCAACTTTGAGTTGAAAAACTTGAGTATTGACTTCTTCAACCATCTTACCTTTATCTTCAACAAATGTTTGGAGCTTGGCTACTTCCCTGCATGCTGGAAGTTTGCCAAAGTTATTGCAATACGCAAGCCTGGCAAAGATCCTATCAGTGCCTATCAGCTATCGCCCCATCAGCCTCTTGTCCTCCATCTCGAAGCTATTCGAAAAGTTGATACTCAGCCGTCTGCTGGTGTTTTCAAATGGGTAGCCTGCTTACTGTTCTGTCCGACTATTTCAAGAGCTGGAAGATTTGTATCAATGCAGCTAAACACAAACCATTCAGTTTCCACACTCGAGTTCACCTTGGCTTGTTCCACCTGCTAACGTCAAGGTTCATCTTGATAGCACTCCCATTGGATGGTCGAGTGAAGTAGTCTACTTTGGTTTCACCATCGATAGCAAATTGCTATTCCGATCCCATGTGGACAAGACATCCACCAAGTGTAACATCTTCATCAGGTCGCTCTACCCTCTGATAAACAGGAAGTCCACCCTGTCCCTAGAAAAAAAAATGTTGCTGTCCACAAGCAGATCATTCTACCGGCTATTGAGTATGGTATGCCAATCTGGGAGAGTTGTGCTAAGTGCCACCACCTAAAGCTTCAGAGGATCCAAAACAAGATCCTCAGAAGTATCCTTAACAGTCCACCGCGAACTCGAAATTCTGAGATTCACCACCGGTCTTCAAACACTCGATGAGCGCAAAACGTCCACGCTGGAAAGGTACAGAGTCGCCTGTCTGCGATCAAACCACCAGATTATTTGTGATTTGGCAACCTAGTTCAAGTAGTTAGGTAGGTTTCTGTGCTCAAGTAGGTAGGTTATCAAATTTTTAAATTCAAATGGAAACAAGCCCTTAAAAGGGTATCCTGTAAATTAGCGCTAAACGCAATCATCACATTAGAATAAACAATTTGGAATTCGGGTCAAAGTTTGAAACAACATTTTGTTCCTCAGGACAGATAATCACTTCTGACGTAGGATTACATATTGAGGGTGCAATTTCAAAAAACCAAAACCGACCGCGTTACGAAAAGTTGTCAAGTTTTGACCACTTATAACTCTGTCAATAGCGGTAGTTTTTAAATTCCAAACAAGTCAATCGATTGGAAATTTTTCTACGAATCTGCTAAAATGAACACTATTAATTTTCAATAGGTCACTTTTAAAAATTACACAAATGTGCAAAATCGAAATTCATCCGGTTTTACCGAACGGTGCTTATTCAATCACCGTGTGTGATGGTGTCCAGTCGGTTGTCATCATCAGCAGCAGCAGCAGAAGCAGTGCTTTCGGCACGTGGCGTTGAACATTGTTCTGTAGTACACAACTAAAGGCTGCCCGGAAGCAATGAGCTGCAGCCCACATGAGCGTCCATTCACCGAAGAAGGAGGAAGCCGCACCGCTACTGATCGGATTCAGTTGCACGTCGTGAGCTGCTTTGGGGCATCTATGCCAAGCGCGTCTAATGTGGTCTAATGCGTAACAGTATTGAGTGGTGCATACAAATTCTCGCAATGACCGAATACCACATGACCTTGTCAATTAACCAGAAACACTTCTAATTAAGGTAAGCTTTTCTCCAGAACGCTAGAAAAAGCAACAAATCTTGAATTTATATGATTGAACGCAAATATCTCGCGATTGGAAAATTTTAGCAAGAATTCTTCCAATCTATTTTCCCTTTTTTTATATATAGAATAAACCCAAATTCCGATCGTTTTGTGCACGCAAATGCGCAATTTTGTCACCAGAAAACGAGGCGTTTCCGTACGTCATGAAACCTCGGCTGTAAGTGGTCATGAAAGACAAAACTATGAAAGTCGAGCGCTCTTTCACTCGTCCGCTTCATCGTAGCTTGAAAGAAAGATAAATGAAGCAACGGAAGAAAGAGAGACAAGGCAGAATGAACAGTTGTCGGCTGAACTGCTAGAATGCTGTGAAGCGGTTCGAATTCAACAGAAAAAGAAAGCTAGCATCGTCGCATCGATTATGTCGATTGAATCTGATATTATTACGCCCTGGACGCAATAGATTGCTCGCTGAAACGATCATTTATTTTTCAATATTAAGGTAAATGGGGTAAAACCAGCTTTAATTTGAATGCTATATTATTTTTTAAAGAGTTAAAATTTTCACAAATATTTTCCGTGTTTTTTAGTGACCTTACATGACTTTTTTCTGGACAACATTGTTTATTGAGCCCATTTCATTATATAGGGGAAATGGATGTAATTGCCTAAATGCCTAAATGCCCCTTATTTGGGCCCATATATAAATAAGCAAAACAAAAGCAATAAGCAGATAAATGTAAGCAAACAAACACGACACGTCATATGTGTGCGTGACGCTGTGAAATTGTTAAGGATGCTGCGTAGATTGACGAAAATACGCAAATTTTCCTACATCGATATAAAATAATACATCTCCAAGCATTCGAGTACGAGTTGATTCCATGCTTGGTTTTCTCGGCCTTATAAAGGGTTAAAGAAAACTTGCTACTTTTCTCTGTAAGTACATCGAACAGACTTGTGCTTTCCTATTTGCAACATTACTTTTACATGATAAATGATGTACAGCAATGACCCGATTTTGCCAGTACCCTTTTTGAAAATCTTTTCTAATGTTCTACGAAACCCATGCGCTTTTTTAGTGGTCTTATTGTACCAAAGTACACCTTAAACATCCATCTTGAAGATAGATGATAAAGATGTGGAATTACGCTGAAATTATTGAAAGATCAAACTCTGATGCGCGGTGGGGCTGACAAAACTACTGTAATAGCTCTAAGACATTAAATTCCGTAAACACAAAATAACAAGTACCGGTTGTTCATTTTGGCGTTTCACCTGTTATCAAACTAAAATGTGTTTTGGTACAGCATCAACTATACTATAACAATGAGCTCTGCATCATTTATTTTTGTCAAGAGTTGATTGATTCAATAATCAAAAGGGTGGCCCTACATACCTGGATTGTTGGTCCTGAACCGTGTCCTCACGAAGCCCTCGTTCGGGATCGATATCGTATCCTTATAGGGCGGATTGTGACCGTTGGGTCTTCGTGTGAATTGACGTTCCTGTAGGTACTTCAACCGTGAGCTCTTGGCTCTCTCCGGAAGTTTGCCCATATCGGTGATGATGAACCGATGGCCGTGGATGTGAAAAGGATGATAGAAATCTTGCTCAACTGTAAAAGGGAATAAAGCCCGCGGGTCATGTCTTTTCTTCTGTAATCTGTGAGCAGATCTCACCCAGCGCTGTGTCGTAAAGTGTCCATTCGACGATTGCGTTCAGCTTAACTTTGATTCGGTGAGTGCAGAAGCAAAGGTGATACCTGTCACAGCCGGGTGGCAGATGTGAGTTGTTGCAAAATTGTTTGTCCTCATTGATGATGAGTTCCGGTTGGACCAGTAATGGGAAGCTGGGAGAAATGAAACTAATATTGTTTGCGGTTGCTACAGTATTGAAATCTTCGCGAACGGCTGCAACAGTTTGAATTGATTGATTCTTATTGGTTTTGCATACTTTTCTTTGAATGATTCTTACTAACAAACCGGTGGTACGGTGGTGAAAATAGCAAACTATTATTTGCATTTATCATTTTGAACCCGAGTAATAGTCGTATATCCGGTTCGGCGTCTATTAGGTCGTCGTCTCGGAGATCTTCGTGGGTTTCAAGGTCTGCCGCACAGGTAAAGTCATCTCCGGGAGTGTAACATGCAGCCATTTGATGGTTCAGTGTGTGTCCCATCGGATATGGGCTGTCGTAGTTTGGTGGATCATGATCCGGAAACATGAGCTTCTCGGTAGGAACGACAGGATCAGCGTAGGACAGAATAGCGAGTCCCTCCACACGCATTTGGTTGCAAAATGCGATGCCCCGGACACGTATCCAGTAGTTTCCTGATAAAGGTTACGTTTGAAAAAGTCAAACAATTATTTTATGGTTAAATTGGTTATGATTAAACTTGATTAAGAAGCGTTAATGGTGGTTTTTGTGCATGTTTTCCACATACACATAATTTCGATGAATGCCTACCTGGTGGTTGATCCGCATTAAGCACAAAATCGTATCTTTCACCGGAAATCGAAATTAACGTATCAACTGTATGCGGCTTCACTGGTCCGCCATCCGTGGAAATAACCAACGTTTGATGTTTCTCGATCTGTGGTTGTTTAATTTTGTAATACATCAGTGAATTCTCGCTTTCCAAATTAATGGTTTTGCTAGAACTCACCTGTAGTTGAAATGGGCAATACTGACTGCCACCGCTAACCAACCGAAATCGATATCGTTTACCAGACTGAACTCGGAATACGGTTAAAGGAGCATAATCCACTATGGCTCCTGTTGTTTCCTGCAAGTTGATAAGTTATTATTGTGCCAGACGGAGTGTTATCAATTGCCTTACGTTGCTATATCTTCCTCGACCATTGATCAGAATGGAGTCAACCTTCATCTGTGAGCTCTGCAATCCCGGAAACCACCGATTGGCGGAATCGAGCGCCCAGTCAGATATCAAAATCACATGCTCCGATAGATCATGGTCGTACAGTTCAATGTTGATATCATGGGGGTTTCTGACTACGGCCACTCCAAGGTGACCGTTGACCATGTGCAAACCGGAATGGGAATGGTACCACTGAGTTCCTGGTTCTTCCGCTTTGAACATGTACCGGAAATTTGTACTAGGTGCTATCGGACACTGAGTCACCATCGGGACGCCGTCCATCCAGGGTGATTCAACCTGATGGAAACCGTGCCAGTGTATTGTGGCGGACATACCTTCCATCGCGTTCGTAACGTCAATCACAATGGTATCTCCTCGGCAGACAAAAATCGGTGGTCCAGGCATCTTTCGGTTGATTGCCACAATGCTACGCTCCAATCCGTTGGCTGTGACGCATTGCGGATGGAAGCAGTGAGCTCGGTTCCCTCGGATGCAGTCCCAGCATGCTCTTCAATTAAATTAAATATTTACTAGGGTAGGTGAGCCAGTTTTGGCAGTAGTTAGTACGGATAGTGCAAGTTTTCATATTTTATAAAATAGAAGCCCTAATTTTGTAAAGTGGCTTCCACCATTGAAGAGAAGTTTACACCATTCTGAATATTAAAACGATGTGAAATCTATTAAATTTGAATCACAATAATTGATTTTAAACTTCTGGCGTCAGTGTTGACATCAGTTGTTCATTTATTGGCCGTATGTGTGCCCCAGTTTTTGGCCGTAGTGATTATTTCAACAAAACTTTCTTCTATAACTAAAAGGTGCAATAGAATCGCACTAGTTTTGAAACAAATCCAAGTAGCCATAAGCACATTACTTCGTCTTTTTGGCTATATACGGGCCTCATCAGAAGTGGCAAACACTGGTGTAGCCGTTGTTCAGCTGTATATAGAGAAAAAGGCGAAATAACGTGCCTATGGCTACTTGGGAATTCAACCAATTTACTCATAAATTTAAAGAACTACAAAAAAAATGAGTAGTATAACTGATTTTAATACAACTACACTTAAGGGGTTACGCCACTCTAGGATTTTCAAAAAATCGAAGTGTCAAGAATGAGGAACAATTGGTTCCATGTCGAACAAATTAAAATTCCGAAAGTTATAATCGAAATTACAAAACTTTGCATCACGCACCTGAATCTGTACCTCAAACTTCAACCGCGTTTTTTTCGATACAACATTTCTCTCCGCGGCCTACACGATAGCATCTGCAATTTTGACTCAATTTGATCTAGACTTTGACGATTGCATTCTCTGATTAATTATCTAGAGAAGTACATACGAACTTTTCAATTGATCAAAAAATGCAATTGTGGTAAACAATTTTAGAAACAAATTTCAGGCGAAAAAACTGATTTTTTGCAAAAACAAGTCCCATTTGCGTAAAATTCAAATTTTTTTCATCTCCGTATGTACTTCTCTAGGTATTCTCATATAAAATAAGAAAAACCACTCGTTTTTGTTCTAGGTTCATATTTACGACGAAGAAAGTGTGGGCCGCGTAACACTACACGGGAAGCAGTGCCAGGAACTCGCAGTGCTGCCAACTGCCACACATGGTTTCCCCTTATAAAAAAAAACCTGTAAGCACCCCTAATTATGTGTACTATAAACCCATATAAGTTAATTTAGTATGTGACTTTATTAAATAACAAAAAAAAAATTAATGAAGTTGGTGCATTTTTCTGTATTCTAGGGTGGCGTAACCCCTTAAACAGAAACATTTATTGAAAGCTACAATAATTTACAATAGTTACATTTATACAAATAGTTATGCCACCCTCAACCACATACCCCGAACATATCGATCATATAAACCCAAAACAGTATCTGATAAGCGGTCCTTCTCTGCTTGACCGTCAAGCAGTTCAGTTCGGTTCTAGCTCGCTCTCTCGAGTTGTTCGAAAAGTTCGTGGCGATAGTGTTCGCGGTCTCTCTTTCGCGGTGTTTGGTGAACGACTGGGGAAACCGCCACGTGGTGACGCGGCCGCAATTCCAACCGGGAAATGAACCCGATCAGACGCCACAGATGTTCAACTGGCATCGAAGAAGCTGCTCGCGAACAACCGTTACGCCATATTGGAAAATGGCGATGAACTGAAGGTGGAAAGGACTGATGAAACTTCCCCCGTCCTTCGTAAAGAGATTCCCGGACAGCTTGCGGGAGAATATAGATTTTTACATTAGTAGAGGCCTCCAAATTACCATCCGCTTGTTCATTGAGCGATACAAGCTGATGGCAGTGCTGAGATTTGTCATTGTCATTGACATACTTTTGCGCAATATTGACAAAATTGTTCTTCACATAGTCACTGACAGACTTGATCCTCAAAAAAAACCTTCGTCATAATCTCATTAATTTTTTCGTCAATGGCAAAGATTCACCTGGTAACAAAAAATATAATTTCGTGCATTCTGTGTCACATTATTGTTATCCAAGCAGCTTAGGACGTAGATGCTTGTTCACTTTAAGGGCTTCATGTGATTGCTCAAGTCATTTAATTTCATTACAAATTTATTTAACAAAAAAATATACACATGTTCGTCACTGACAGCATTGTCATTGACAATTGACATGGTTTGCCTTGACGATGACTGTTAGCTCAAATGAGTTACCAAAGCAGAATTTTGAATATCACTGTGTTTTGTCGAAATTTTGCAGCGCTGGCTGATGGTCCCGGCGATGAAACATTACAAGGCGGTTCAAGCCATGCTGGGCAAACTGAAGGTGGAATATTTCTCCCACTATATCGAAGTCAACAAGCCGCTCAAGGTAGTGCTGCGTGGCCTACCGGACATGGATACCGACGCACTGTCGGATGAATTGAAGGTGAACGGACTCAAACTGGTGCAAATTTTCAATATGGCTCGTCATGACATGACTCATAAGAATCGTGATCAGCTGTATGTGGTCCTCCTCGAGAAGAACTCAATGTGCATGAAGGGTCTGCACAATGATCGAGCCCTATCCCACATCGTGGTGAATTAGGAATTGCACAAGCCAGTCCATCGTGACGTCACTCAATGCACGAAATGTTTACTGTTTGGCCATGGAACCAAAAATTGCCACATGGCCAGTCGCTGCAACAAATGTGGCAAAAACACAACTCCGGCGCTTGCGAGATGATGTAGGAAGCTGATCCCATATGGGCCAACTGTGGTCAACCCTTCGTCAAATTCGAGTCGACAAACGCATCCCGCAGTACCTCCTCCCTCCGGGACTATCAAGGCGTCACGATGATGCACCACCACCGAACGAAAACACAGATGCACTGTTCACAGCGGAGCAACTGATCCCCGTATTCACCCAGCTTGCGAGACGTTTGCGCAGTTTCAAAACCCGTTACGACCAGATTTACACTCTGGGCTATTTCGTCATCGAGTATGGCCTCTGAAGCGTTGAAGCTAGTCAACTGGAACGCTTGCTCAAGAGCCAGGCTACGGTTGAGTTTCTCAATTAACGAAACATCGACATTGCCATCATAACTGAAACCTACCTGCAGCTCGACAATAAGGTCTACCTTTTTGATTTCCGGTTCGTGAGGCTTGATCGAACCAACTCTGGAGGAGGAGAAGTGGCTATTGCGCTAAGGAGAAACATTAGCTGTCGGCTACTTCCGAGCTTTCAGCTGAAAATCATCGAAGCCGTAGGGGTGGATGTTTCTGCTCCTGTCGGTGGCTACTGCCCCAAAAAAGTTAACATCAGGGACGGGTCGGCAGCAGAGCTGCAACGAGATATTGTCAAGCTATCACGACACGGCGGGAAAATTTCACTATTGCTGGTGACCTGAACGCCAAACAATAAGCTTGGGGCAACAACCGGCTCTATCAAAACGGCACCATCCTGAACAAAAACCTACAGAAAGCGCAGTACAACATCCCACCCAGTTGAGTCGGTCTGGAGCTCACGCCACTATCGACATCTACATCAACAACATGGTCAACATCTCGTAACCGGTTGTCTACCAAGAACTCAGCTCGGACCACTATCCGGTGGTGGCCAAAGTTGGTTCCTCGGTGAACCAATTCGAAGCTTCCCGGCGCAACTACCATCGTGTCAACTGGGCTCAATATCAACACTGTGTCGACACAACCATCGACTACGATGTCTAACCGAAGACGTCCGAAAATGTTGACTGGCGATATTCCGGGTCAGGGAACAACACGTTCCAGTATCCACACAGGTGAGTAACACTCTGAACCTTGACAGCCCTACTAAATACCTCATTAGACTCCGTAATACTTACTTGAAGACCAATTGTAGTCGATAACAAAGATCATTCAGGCCAGGTGGATCTCAGAAATAACGATTCTGCCAATAATATCCATTCTCTCCCAAATTGTGCGACGCCTTTCTGGAAGTAAACCAGAATCTTAAAAAATAAGCCCAGACCCATCCCACCAATGCACAGTGGGGATTTTTGCAGCAAAAAGGCTTGAAATTGTCTGCCGCGCAAACCACACATTGTAACATATAACTTCCTTTGGGAAAAATGTCGACCATTCTTTTGGTCCGATTTGGTTCGAAAATTTAACAAGTCAACATTACGGCCGTTTTACTAGAGCAGACACCAGCCATTTTATATTTCTATATTTGGAAATTTCCAAAGAAGGTTATTGTCTATTTAAGCCAATAAACCAGTTTAAATGCTTTCAATTGATAGAGGATTTTGGGGTAAATCAGGCGCCAAACATGTATATATTTGTCCGTACACAGTATGAAAACAAGCACATTGATGCTTAGATTCCTTTTTACCGCAAGAAAACCTAAATCTCGTGTTAGCATTTCAGCGGCAGAAACTGTTCAGTCATCAGAAATCTTTCAAAAAAAGTTATTTGTTTTGATATGAGATACCGGAGCAAAATACGCTCATAACATGCATTTGAATCAGTTTTGTCCTTTAGACGTTTGTAATCCACTTTCTGAGCATCTCTTTTTTTTATTTTTTTTAATCTTTATTTTAAATTCGGAAAACTTTTATACTGTATTACAAAATCTGGCTTATTTGACCCCGTGCTCTCCTATAAATGTTATCAATAGTTTTTAAAAGGCACAAGCTGACTACTAAAAGATAAATTGGCTACTTCTGATAAAAGGTACTGACTATTTGAATCAGTGAAGTATCATAATGGGAAAGAACTACAGAAAATATGAGATTTTGGGGCAAAATAGGCTTCAAACATGCACTTATCACCGTGTGCGCCAATTGAAAATATGCAGAATAAAATTCTTGACATTTTTTCCAAAGGAAGTCATATGTTACAATGAGAGGTTTGAGCGGCAGACAATTTCAAGCCTTTTTGCTGCCAAAATCCCCACTGTGCAACGGTTCCACTGGATCGTCCCGATGATTCAGTGGTTCATCTGATAACTTCTGTTGAGAAGGCTGCTGTGATTGACCTGCACTTCGTCAGCTGCCATAATCTCGGACAAAATTAGTCCATGATAAGTCCACATGAGGCTGCTGTTGCTGAAAATGCAGCCAACCTCCATTTGATTCCCAACAACTTCCCCGAAGTCTCAGAGATTTTAGCTGACGAACTGTTGGCCTATATCAAAGCTTCCAAAAACAGGAAGGCCCCAGGTTTCGATTACATCTTGAATTTAGAGCTCAAACATATGTGTTCTAGATTCTATGATTACCTGGCACTGATTTACAGGCTTAGGCTTGGCTACTTTCCATCGTGCTGGAAGTTCGCTAAAGTCATAACCATCCTTAAACCTGGGAAGGATCCTTCCTCTCCTTCCAGCTAAAGACGTATCAGCCTTCTCTCAGGGTTATCGAAGCTTCTTGAAAAAACGATATACCAGCGCCTTCTAAAATCTGCCGACGAAAATAATATCTTACTTGAGGAGCAGTTTGGTTTCCGACAAGGTCGGTCGACTCCTCACCAGCTGACTTGAGTAAGTAATATTCTTAGACGGAACAAGTCTGTATCTAAAACATCTTCCATGGCATTGTAGGACGTTAAAAGGCGTTCGACAATGTCTGGCATGATAGGTTCGTGTACAAACTACAACGATACGGTCATCCAATCTTCCTTGTGAGATCATCCAAAACTACCTTTTAAGACAGGACATTCCAAGTCTTTCTCAATGGCATCACTTCTGACGTTGGGACGTTGTCTTGCAGATGACATATCCATCGTTTACAAGGGAAACTCAAACTCAAGTCTCAAACTTCAGAGAGACTGGAAGATCCGTATCAACGCGGCAAAACCCAGGTCATCATATTTCCACATTCTCAATCATCAAGACTTGTTCCGTCTGAAAATAATAAGATCTGCTTGAACGGCTCAGTGGTGGTATGGTCCAAAAAGGTTGTGTACCTCCGACTAACACTAGACAGCAAGCATCTTTTCAGGGCGCATATTGATAAAACTAACACCAAGTGCAATATCTTTATAAGATCACTATATCCGCTTATCAACAGGAAGTCCACCTTATCCCTGAAAAATAAGCTTACTGTCTATAGACAACTAATCCTACCTGTTATTGAGTATGGTAAGCCAATCTGGGAGGGTTGTTCCAAATGTCATCTTCTTAAACCGCAAGGGATCCAGAACAAGATCCTTAGGATGATCCTGAACAGTCCCCCGCGAACTCCAAACTCTGAGATCCACCTCCTGTCTGGAATTCGGACATCAGAAGAACGGAGAGTATTCATCCTGGAAAGGTTCAGAGACACCTGTCTGAGATCAGATCAACAGATCATACGTGATCTAGCACGTTAGGTTAAGTTATACTCGTAGATAGGAGGGCTATCACATTTTTCAATTCAAACAAACCACACCCGCCAAGGGGTATTCTGTAAACTAGTTGAAAAACGCAAATATTAAATTAGAATATCCAATGAAACAAAGATGAAGAGCCAGGTAGGCTAATCAATTAAAATGTTGAATCAGTGGTGGTTTTCACTTATCAGCGTAGGCACCAACCCACGGGGGAATCAACTCTGCACACTGTGCCGAAACACAGTATGGCACGTTTAGGCACACGCTGACACGAACAATATTCTATAAAACGGCAACACTGTTGATCGTTGAAGTTTTTCTAATCGGTTTACCTGTTGCTAAGGTTTGTTTACACCAAATGAAAATATCCGTCAATACTGGTGTAACAGTGATTAATTTTAGAATTATAAAAGTTTATTGAACTGTACCAAGTTTGGTGCCGTTTTTAAAATAGAATAGGCATGGGATGAGGTAAGTATTGTCAAAAGTTCTGCTCGATTGAAAAACTATTAAATATAATATACAAACTCTGCTTTTAGCTTTACTTTTGGAAACAGTTGGAGCTGGAGTATGGCCAAATAAATATCCATATCAAGCATATTAAGAACACATACATTAAAGGCTGAATAAGACAGAGCTCTACACCGGGGGAACCGGGAGGGCCATCAGGCAGAGATGTCCCAACAGCCGAAAGGTATTTAAAAAATACTAAACTTTAAAATACAATGCAGCCCCAGACAACCAGAAGTCGTATAACAATGTGCAGACAGTATCGTTAAGTGCTATAGTTTAAGTCAAAATCGCATATAAGAATGGCATGCATCGCATTATGTTTAAGTTAAATCTATTGAATGCAAATTTCCGACGATGATTATTTTTTTCGTCGTACTGTATCACAAATCAAATCGGATTACATCGTATGACTTTTCAAATTGAATTTGTTATTACAGATTAAATCGTATATGATGTTAAATCAACTCGTTTAAAATTAAATTAAAATTTGCACGTATATGGCCTCCACTTTTGTACGTATAACCCATTTCTTTGTATTCTATACGATTTGTTTGTTTGTATATATGTTTATATATCACGAAAACAACTTTGAATATACGTGCATTCTGGTTGTCTGGGGCATCCTTTAAAAAGCGCATTACTGCTGCCAGTGTGGAGGGATCATCACCCAGCATGTCGCGTATGCTATTTGGTAGCCCGTGGAGCTCCCACAGGTTCTGATACTGAGGACATACGCATAGAATGTGCTCGATTGAGGCTGGGGTTCTACAACCAACGCAAGTCCTGTGGAGCGGCGTTCCATCGAAATTGTGCGAGATCTTGCTGTAACCGATCCTCAAACGCGACGCTATCTTCTGATCCCAGTGGTTCAACGGTTTTGTCCACTTCCTCGTCGTCCCTTTGATCCGTCTGATGAAGAGGTGTTTGGTGGTGCGGACTTCATCGTCGCCTATACCCAGGATGAGTTGGGGCCTCGGATTTCAGGGCTTGTTTGACGTTGTGCAAATCCGTGAGGACCAGGATCGGTCGGTCCGAGGGCGTCGTAGCAGCGATAAAGATGGCAGCGGCTTCACCAGAGAAGACAGAACATTGCGGCGCTAAGCTTCATCTGGTTGGTGTGATGTTTCCGGCAAGACCGATACCGACTCCGGCCCGTTGCAAATGAAGTTTAAAGGAGATATTAATATCATAAACCATAATAATTATTATCTCCAGGACTTAGACTTAATTATAATCTTGTCCACTCACATCTGTTCCTTTACTATGCCTTGAAGACAAAAACCCTAGAGGCATCATGGTTTTGGGTAACTTTTACACCATTGCGTCAACTGAAGAACTTACCTTACTAAATGATATTCATCGACAAGCAATTTCACTTATAGAGTCACCGAAAAAGATTTATTTTTGTTAAGCAACGCCCTAGTCTATTTGCGAACATTATTTATAAAAGATAAATCTTAAACACAGCTTCTAATGTAATTATTTCTTGTTCAGATATATTATTTAATAGAAACAACACCATCATCATCAGCATTATCAACATGATCGATAATGACCTTACTATCTTTTGAAATTAGGGAGTAAATTTAAGAAAAAATAACATTCGTTTCCGTTTTTCAATGAACCATCCATGAGAGGTTGAAGTTGTAAACAAACAATCTCAAAAGTCATAACTGCAGGGTTGCCAAACTCATGGGGTGCTGAGAAAGGCACGTTCGTCGCAACACTGGGCACAGCTGTCGGCGTAAATAAAGTACTTGGCAAAGATTGAGATGTGCAGAGTTGAGTACCCCTTGCACAAACATCAATCTTTCAATCCACTATTATTTTCACGGATCTGGGGATCCAGCAAGCTCTGCACTTCATCCTTTTCGGTTTTGTTCATGTGAGAAACCGTTCTACTGGCTTAATAGTTTCATTTTCTTTTCATTGAAAACACAGACCTGAAACTGTCAAAATTATCACATTCAAAACTAGTGCCAATTAGAGCACACTACGATTAGATGCACCAGTTTTTGGCTGCACTTTAAAATCATGGAATAAGGTTGAAAAGCGTTATAATTCATATTTCAAGTTGTATTGACACATTTGAGAATAAAGATTTTAAACATTTTGCGCATTTTGCTGAAAATATCGTGAATCGAAATATCCGATTTTTAGATTTAAGGCTAAGAAAGCAACCCGTTTTAGGAAACATGATTTGCAATTGTAATTGAAGAATTATACACTGAAATTTTGTCAATTAACACTCCGAATACGGTGGGTAAAATACTTTACGCCGACTACGCAGCCTCCGAAAAACGTGTAACAGCATGTTTGCAATGACATAGCTTAGTCATTTAATGATGAATTTCAAAAATTGTGGAATTCCTAGGCACTGTAGATTATTTTAATTTCAGATAGATTGAAAATAAGGTCGTCTACTTTTTTTTCAAAAGCGAAAAGAGTCGATACACTTTTTTATAATTTAGGTTATTGAGCACAAATGTTAATAATTAGCCACAATACAGCCATGGTTCCTATATTCGGAACCTGGAGATAACGGAACGGTCCTCGAAAGATCCGGAACATCCGTAAAAGGGGTCTATCCATAAACGTGATCCTAGAGTTCTACGTTTTTTTCGAAAGCTTTGGAAACTGTGATATAATAAAGAATTTGTGGTCATGACATAAACATGGATTCGGATGGCCATGGGGCCGTCCTCTGGTAGGTCCAGAACATCCGTAAAAGAGGTCATTCAATGAAACTAATCCTAGGACTCCAAGTTTTTTTTCTAAAATATTAGGAACTGTGATACCGTGCCAGCACCATATTTGACGCGTTCCTAATGATGACGCACTCGTCTATTTTTGGTCGCATCTCGATTTTGACAAGATATTTTTAAAACCTTTGTTACACCATCATCGTTAGAGCACTGGAACTAACATTTACAGAAGTAACATTTAAAAAAAAATGATTTAAAATAGTCGAACATTATTGAGTGCGTCGATTTAGGAACCGCTTTGAATATGGTGCCTCCACGGTATAAGAAATAATTTTTGGTCATGGTATAAACATGTACCTGCATGGCCATTGGATCGTCGTCTGGAAGATCTGAAACATCCGTAAAATGGTCAATCCATAAAACTGATCCATGAGTTCCACGGTTTTTTTTTTCGAAAACACGTGGAACTGTGATATAAGAAATAATTTTGGGTCGTAACATAAACATGGACCCGAATGACCATGAAACTGTCTTCCGGAAGATCCGTAAAAGTGGTGCATCGATGATACTAATCTAGAACTTCGCGGTTTTCTCGAAAACACTTCGAACTGTGAAGTTTTCGAAAAAAAGTAAGAGGTTGTACCCAAGACACGACCGTAGATTAAACGTAGGATTACGAAAGGTAGTTACAATGTCACAGCAAAATTATAGAATATATTAAATTGATTTCTTAACCCGTTATCAGTGAAAAATTTCGATGGATTGAAATTCGGAAGCATTTTGAGAGTTCTGTTTTTGAGGTGATCTGTCAATGTCCATGTAGTACAAGCCAATCCTGGACGATACGTCTTGGATTCAAGTTCTTACTCTTTAGTTAACTCTTATCAGTCATTTGTGGTCCTGAAAAGGACCGATGGGTTGGAAGCTTGGAAGCTAGTTAAGAACAATACTGTGGAAATTTTTCCTCGATGTTCTTGGTGCGGAAATGAAATATGTATTAGAGAGGTGAGACCGGAGTGAATTCTATTTCTTAATTTGTTTTTGGGAAAGCGCTTTTCGCATTCAATCGGTGATAATTTTTATTATTATAGCAACAGTTGCATACACGGGCAATTTTCAATAGTGACCTTTTGATAAAGTGTTCATTTTAACAGATTCGTAGATGACATTCCAATCGATTGGCTTGTTTAGAATTAATATCCATTCGCTATTGACAGAGTTATAAATGGTCAAAACCATACCACTTTTCGTAGCGCGGTTGATTTTAGAAATTGCACCCCCATTAAGTTGCCGAAAATCCCGGTTTTTCACAGTTGCATGTATGAAACACTTTTAGTCCAGGTTCTTGTTTATGTCACGACCACAAATTCATTCTTATAGCACAATTCCTAATATTTTTTAAATAAACTGCGGAGCTCTAGAATCAGTTTCATGGATTTACCACTTTTAAGGATGTTCCAGATCTTCCAGAGGACGGTCTCATGTCCATCCAATTCCAAGAGATAAACAAAAACTACTGAGCTCTAGAATCAGTTTCATGGATGAACCAATTTTACCGATGCTCCGAATCTTCCAAAGGACGGTTCCATAGCCATCCGGGTCCATGTTTATGCCACGACCTCAAATTCTTTCTTATATCACAGTTCCAAGTGTTTACGAAAAAAAAAAACCGCGGAGCTCTAGGACGAGTTTCATGGATTCACCACTTTTACAGATGTTTCGGATCTTCCTGAGCACGCTCCCATGGCCATCCGGACCGGGTTTATGTCATGAATCCAAATTCTAATGTTTTCAAAAAACCGCGGAACTCTAGGATCAGTTTCGTGGATTGACCAATTTTACGGATGTTCAGAATCTTCCAGAGAACCGTTCGGTTGCCTCCAGGATCCATTTATAGGAACCATGACTGTATTCTGGCTAATTATGAACATTTAAGCTCATTAATCTAATTTATGGATCTTAGGCAACTTACAAAACCCATAAACACTGCTTAAGAAAAAAAAAGTTTAGTAACTCTTTTTGCCTTTGAATAAAGTGGACGACCCTATTTTTAATTTTCTTAGAATCAAAATAACCTACAGACCCTAGGAATTTCAGAAGTACCTCAATTTTTGAAATTCGTCGATGTACGTTTTTCGGAGGCATCGTATTCGGAGTGTTAACCGTCCGCCTAATATTACAAGTTGCATTTTTGATCGACAACCGCCCAAAGCTCACTTAATCGACACTGAGGCAAAATAACGTAAGAATTCCAAAAGAACCACTTATGAGTTTTGAAAACTAATAAAACTTAGCTGACTGGAACCTAACTATGGACATTGAGATTACGGGTCCTGTGTCTGGACCACTCGTCTGTCAGCGCTTGGAAAAATGGAATGGCTAATGGCGTAAAAGAGCTACCTCCTGATTGTTGGACGAAATCTTTCATAAGTCGTGCTTATGAAATTCAGATGTGTCGTTCATAAGTCGAGCCTTATGCAATTCTTAAGTCTATTTGCCTCAGTGTATGTTATCTTACAATTAGCTTTAATTCCCACTAGGGCTTAATACTGAAACTAGAACCAAAACTGGCTCACCTTCCCTATATGTTTAGGTCAGTGATCAAACGAAGTCTAAAAATTCTATCAAATTGTTAAAGAAAAATAACAAATTTTCCATACTCCATTTGAAAACAACACAGCCCAACATTCCTTATCGCCACTACTTACGATCCCATGGCGGAGTAATTTTCCAGCACCCAATGATAGTAGCAGATTCTGGAAGGTTCATCAACGTCACACAGTCGATCACATTCCTCACCCGGGTACACACGTGGCTCCTGATGCTGATTCTGCCTCCGGAGACTGCTCGAATTGGCCTTCAGAATGTCCCATACTATTTCTGCAAATATTTCCGTCCTATCAAATCTCCATGGCCCTGTATAACTGCATAACATCGCAATACTTACTGGGTTCCGTTATCAAAGGGAATCCGTAGAATGAATTGGCAGAATTGCACCAATAAATAGCAACCAACATGGATGCAATTTTCCACATGATTGATTCACATTCAATTTGACTTAACTATTTTGCGAAAGTTGTTGACTTATTTTTTAATTTGGAACGGTTTTAATAGCGCACTTCTAGTCGCATCAAGTTATAAACTAATACTAAACAGTATTTTTCCTGACAACTTTTAAAAGGTTGACCCCCCAACGATTTATCAGTTTTACTGATTTGATTGAATCCGCCTTCTCTATTCATAAATCCACGCACGTGATAGGGATTGTTTGTTACTGTTTTCCAATAATTTTAATCCATCAACAAGTTGGATTGTTTTCTTCTTTGTACGAAGAACAATCATCCACCGTTAATCGGACGGCGGTTTGACTTTGATACTTTGTGAGGCGAAGACGCTCGTTGCAGTTGGTTTCTTATTTGGCGTTCGGACACATGCTGCGCTCATTAAGTGGGAGTTTATGAACGATAACGGCATACAAAGAAGACTACATAGGCAAAATTGAAACTTGCAATTTGGAGCAAAACCTGGCATATACCTATAGCACAATTGATAACAAGCTTGAGTACACAATTGTCCATTTAACGCGAAATTTCGTTTAAATTGAGATGGATTAACATGTAAAATTACATGAATTTTTTAAACGGCGTTGGATTTTTTTTAAATTCCTTCAATTGTTAAGGCTCCATTGTACGGTACATAAACGGTGTAGGTATTCTCGAAATTAATTTCCTATGACTGTCATCATCAGTGAAATCGCCAATGAAACACATTTTTTCCATCTACGCTTTGCATAATATCATCAATTTGACAATCACAGTCACAATGTATTCTTCTGAAATATTCGAAACATTTTCTACGCTGTTTTCATCGTCCTTCATCGAGCATCCGTGAGTTTGTCAGTTCAGTTCAGCCCGCGTAGTTTCGATTTATAGTCCCCACATCGAGGGAAATCCGATGGTGCTTTCAACATTTGATCCACCTCGCCGACCTGCAGGACCAATCCCATGCCGGTACCCAGGTGCCATTCAAAGTGACAGTGTACAAGCCAGAAACCTGTTGGGAAGGAATGGAAATGGAGAATAAAATGGGTATAATAACGTTTTTTTGCAGATATAGGTTCAGGTGGATGAGTTTGAGATTGGTGTGGATTTAATTCGAATATTGATTTACATATATTGATGATTCTGGAAGCACAGGTTCAACTTAAAGTTCAAAAAATATATTTGCTCAATTCAGCAATAATATTTACATTATGTTGGGGCATTCTTTCCCAACTAAATAAAATTTTCGGTTTTATGCACTCCTGATCATAAGTTTGCGGTCACCAAAAAAAAAAAAAACATACAAATGTGTTATGTTCATATCTCTGGACATACCTCAAATCCCCTCATCCACCAAAATATGAGTTAGATAAAAGAGTACTCAATTTCAATTTCTGTTCAATTTTCACACTGCCGTATTCTAATGGAACTATCAATCTATTCTCTTTAGAACTTTCTATAGATAATAAATTTTCGCTACAAAGCTTCATGTTGATAAAATTTTCTCCCAACTCTGATACAAAAACTGTAAGATGTGTCTACGGTAGAATAGGTAGAGCTATTGATGAAAATTTCACCAGATTATCAATAAAGGCACCACGTTAATTGGTTGGTGAAAGTATTCTAGTACACGGCCAATGAGAGTTACTCAAAGTTGAGTCAAATTTGACTCGACATTGCAGAAAATAGAGCTACTTAGTGAATGACTATTGTTCTCCTCGATTTTTCAGGTAACACTTCTTGAATACCGTAGAACCCCGTTTAGTTCATATAGCTAAAATTATATTTAAACGGCGCTTACTTTGAATTTGTTTTACAAGCACCTCTACAGTGCCCAATGGCGCTACGCAATGCAATGCAATTTTAAGTTTAATTCGACCCAGGTTCTTTTTCGACCGTGTTGATTGGGTTTTTTTTCTCGATTTTCGTCATATTCGAGCAGATTTTTTAATCAAATTTTAGTCACTCAGTGAGTAGCCCCATTTTCTACGATTTTAAGTCAAATATTCAATGATGTCATGGTGGTTAGCATTGGTGACCCTCCAGGGTAACCAGTTATTGCAAATAAACATATCTTTATTTACTACAAGGGCGCAAATTGTAATTCTGAATGAGTAACCTATTCCAAATTAACCATGACATCACTGGGTTGCGGTCTTCATCAAAGCTGTTCAGATGGATGAGGCTGAGGATAAGGCCGAGAATAAGGCCTATTGGAAGGCGAACAGTTTAGTGACGGTTAAAGCCACTGTTTACAAAATCAATTATGCCCCTTTTAAATATTGACACTGATTTGTTTTCAAATTATTTGCTTAACTTGACACCTTGACTAGATAGAAGATTTCTGTCTTTGAAAAAGTTATCCAAGGGCGTCAACAGACTTATTAAATGGTGTACACCACACTATTATAAGATTTAACTTCTTATTGCTACACCCAACCGGTGGATGTAAGATTCGCTTACAATTATGTGGGATTCATCATCAGAGGATGTAAGTGGAGACCGCATGAACCGAGGATGCGATATACCTAGCTGTGGTCAAATCCAAGAAAATTGGAGACCGAAAAATGTAGAGTGTATTAGTGAGGTAAATTAATTATGTCGAAAAAAAAATAGGAAAAAGGTTGCCGACTGGACTCGAACAACGAACGTTGCGATTATCAGACCTGTGCTTTCTCCACTGCTCTCTCCATGCTTCTAAATAAGGATAGCCTAAAAGCAAACAAGAAGCGCTCATTTCCTCTCACACTCGACTTCGCATGCTTTTTCTGCTGGAGAGATTCGAGGCAAGGGTGTGCGTCAAAAGGTGCCGGTGGTGTAGTGGTAAGCGTGATTACCTCTCACCCCAGCAGGCCTGGGTTCAATCCCAGTCGGCGCCGCCGGGATGTTCTGAGGCATAACATCTCTGATCACGCCTTCCTTCGGATGGGAAGTAAAGCCGTTGGTCCCCGGTTCATGAGTTGTGATGGGTCGATAGGTGGTAGGGTCCAGGTGTGAGAGCTGCCTTCCTGGCACGTCGGTAGCATTGGTGCTCAGCACGGAAAACAAGGTCGACGGAAAAAACAAACCAAAGGAAAAAAAGAAGGGTGTGCGTCCTTCTACCATGTTATACATAAAAATCAAGGCAAATGATTGCTTGTGTAGGTGAAAGCACAGACAGAACACGAAATAAAAAAGGCAAAAACCATTACATCGCCTGCAAGGTCAACTTCTAACATTCGCTGCGATGTTCACGAACAGAGGATGATAGGAAATGGAACTAACATTCATTGTAATAGATATTTGGTTTGCGTGTAGTATAAAATTTACTGAAGATGCCGAAAACAACAGTTTTTCGAGTGCTCAAAACCTACAAGGAAACCCTGAGTGTTGAAAGGAATCAGCGGACCTACGAAAAAACTGGAACTAGGGATCGTCAGCTGCGCAGGTGCGTTAAAGCCAACCCCGGTCTTTCGAACCGAGATGTGGCCAGAAGGTACAACGCCAACTTTCAAACGGTGTGGAATATCCTTGCCAGGGAAGGATACAAGTCGTACAAAGCCAGTAAACATCCGAACCGGCACATGAAGCAGAATTCCGTGGCCAAAAAGCGTGTATGGCTCTTGTACGACCGTGTTTTGACGAAACACAAGGGTTGCACTTTGATCGATGACGAAACATACGTCAAACTCGATTTTAAGCAGCTTCCCGGTAAAAATTTTACATCTCGACAGGACGTGGGCTTGTGCCGGGAAGATTCAAGTTCGTGTTTGTCGACAAGTTCGCGCAGAAGGCCATGATTTGGCAAGCGAATTGCAGTTGTGGCCTGAAAACGGAACCATTCGTCACATCCTCAACGATGACATCCCAAGTTTACATCGAAGAATGCCTGAAAAAGCCGTTCATCCGCAAGCATAGAGGCAAAGTCATCATTTGGCCCGATTTGGCCAGCTGCCACTACTCCAAGGTGTTTCTGGAGTGGTATGCTGCCAACAAGAGCGATTTTGTCCCCAAGCTAATGAATCCTCCGAATTACCCGGAATTTCGACCAATCGAAAAGTACTGGGTAATTTCAAAGCAGCGACTTCGACGAAGCGGCGGGGCAGTCAAGGACATCCAGCAAATGCGAGCAAAATGGAACAAATTCACTGATTCCGTGTCCGTTTCCACTGTGCGGGCGCTGATGAGCTCCATCAAGAGGAAGGTTCGAGATTTCGTTCGAACTGGAGAAATTTAACCATCTAATGCTGCAACTTTGAAGTTTTAATAAAAGTACTGTAAAGCAACTATTAATGGACTTTTTAAACTTATTGAATTACGAATTACAGGTCTTTTTGAGCGTACCAATTAACTTTTAGTCAGCCTTTAGAAAATTGCTGTGTTCAACAAAGTTGTTCAGATGGACAAAACCTACTGGATGGTGTACAGTGCAGTTTATAATTCTTTCACCAGGCAGTGTGCTGTTTGACATGTTCATGTTCTTCTAGATGCTTTTGTCCTCACACACACGGTCAGGACAGTAAAATTTGAGTAGCTACGCACACAGAGTTTTAAAAAGTTTAGCGAGCATGTCATCGAAAAAAGACGTACATTTTCGTAGCTGCACTTAACAATAGATCACATCTATCAAAAATCATGCGTGTGAAGCCTAATGACGAGCTTATAATGAAAAGAGTTATGTGGTAATACCTGGATTGTTAGCCCTGAAACGTATCTTCACGTAGCCTTCGTTCGGAATCGATATCGTGTCTTTGTAGGGTGGATTGTGACTGTTGGGTCTCCGAGCGAACTGCCGTTCCTGAAGGAATTTTAGCCGAGAGGCCTTAGCATCTTCCGGCAGCTTACCCATGTCAGTGATGATGAACCGATGGCCGTGTATGTGGAAGGGATGGTAGAAGTCTTGTTCTGCTGTAAATGGGGATTTAAGGTTTATTAATCGCGCCGTCATTTTCTGTGTATAGTTATTATCACTTACAGAATGCTGTGTCGTACAGGGTCCATTCGACGATATCGTTCAGTTTGGCCTTCATTCGATGGGTGCAGAAGCAGAGGTGATATTTGTCACAGCCGTCCGGCAGGTGAGAGTTGTTGCAAAATTGTTTGCTCTCGTCAACGATGAGCTCCGGCTGGATGAGTAAAGGGAAGCTGGGAGAAATAAAACTTATATTGTTGGCCATTGCGATAGTGTTGAACTCATCACGAACGGCTGCAAAAAATGAATAGATAAGTTTATGAGTACTTTACATACTGCTTGTTGATTCTTACTAGCAAATCGCCTGTACGGGGGCGTAAATAGCATACTATTGTTGACACGGAGTACTTTGAAACCGAGGAACAATTTTACATCTGGTTCCACGTCTATCAGCTCATCATCCCGGTGAACTTCGTGAGACTGAAGGTCTGCTGCACAGGTGAAGTCATCTCCGGGAGTGTAGCATGCAGTCATGTGATGGTTCAATGTGCGACCCACTGGGTATGGGCTGTCATACTTTGGTAGATCACCTTCGGGAAACACGAGCTTCTCGGTGGGAATGCTAGGATCAGCATAGGAAAGAATGGCGACTCCTTCCACACGCATTTGGTTGCAAAATCCGATGCCCCTGACCCGTACCCAGTAGTTTCCTGTCGAGTGAAATGTTTCAATGCGTATACTTGTTGCGTTTGTGGGCCTCCCTTAGCCACGGAGTACAAATTATAGCAGACGCAATTATTTCTCCGGTCAAAATAACTATATTGTTCAATTGTTTTAGAGATAACCCGAAACTATAGTTCATTTGACTATATATAGAGGGCAACAACTATAGTCCATAGTTGGCTCCGAGGTTGGCTCAACTATATTTTTCAGTAGATGAACAAACGTCAAACTTCAAAATACAACTATGCTTTAGTTGATTCAAGAAAACTTTTGTTAGGAAAGCAAAATTTACAATGTTTATTAAACGAACTGCTCTTCATTATCGACATATTAAGGAAGCTTGTGTTGCTTCTTTATCGATCTCAAAAACACAAATGTAAAATCATAAAAAAGTGAACAGGAACATTCAACTTAGATTTGAAACGTGTTCATCTGCGTGATAGCCATATATCTTATCGCCTGCTCTACGCTCATAAGTTATAAGTATGTGGATTTATGATGATCACTTCAAATCAAATTATATAAATAAATTACATTTGACGGTTGTTATAATTGATCAAAGTTATAGTTGAATTGTGTGTAAGATGAACAGTTGAATCTATTAGGTTGAGTTGACGGTCAAATTAGTGTTGGAATAACTATAGGTTTCTTTCAAACAACAATATTTTTTCATGTGGAAGTAACTATTAGGATTGTTATCTTAACTTAACGAATTTGTTCTCCGTGTGTCTGAAAAAAAGGCAGCACCCTGGTTTATGGGCATCAACCCACTTTTTCAAAATATTCCTAGTATAGAGGATGATTTATAACAATGCAAAATACTAACAATCCCACAGAACACCTTAGGAACACACGAAAATATCATCACAAATTGTCCCCGTATGGCCATCTCACACCATAATTCCGTATACATTTTATTATGCTTGCAACACAATAAACGGATTCAAAAATAATACCGGCATATTCCCTAAGTTCACCTGAATACTATTTACCATTTTACCTCCAAACGTGGTAATTGAACTGTGGTCAGAATTCGGTTTAAAAATCCCTTGGAATTTCCCATTGAACGATCTTTGAAGTATTTCATTGCATTCACAATAAAAGCACGTACCTGATGGTTGATCCGCATGAAGCACAAAATCGTACCTCTCACCGGAAATCGAAATTAATGTATCAACTGTATGCGGCTTAACTGCTCCGCCATCCGTGGAAATAACCGTCATTTGATGTTTTTCGATCTAAATATAGTCGTTTGAATTTGTATATCAGTGATTTATTGCTTTTCAAATGAATGATTTTCCTTGAATTCACCTGTAGCTGAAATGGGCAATACTGACTGCCACCGCTAACCAACCGAAATCGATATCGTTTACCAGACTGAACTCGGAATACGGTTAAAGGAGTGTAATCCACTTTGGCTCCTGTTATTTCCTGAAAGTTAATCACTAATTAATGTGCCCCATGGGGTATTATCAATGGTCTTACATTAGAATATCGCCCTCGGCCATTGATCAGAATGGAGTCAACTTTCATCTGTGAACTTTGCTGCCCCGGAATCCACCGTTCGACGGAATCCAAGCTCCAGTCAGATATCAATATCACATGCTCCGATAGATCATGATCGTACAGTTCTATGTTGACATCGTGAGGGTTTCTGACTACGGCCACTCCAAGATGACCGTTGACCATGTGGAACCCGGAATGGGAATGGTACCACTGGGTTCCTGGTTCTTCCGCTTTGAACATGTATCGGAAGCTGGTGCTGGGCGCTATCGGACACTGAGTCACCATCGGGACTCCATCCATCCACGGAGACTTCATCTGATGAAAACCGTGCCAGTGGATTGTATCGGCCATACCTTCCATCTCGTTCGTGACGTCCACTACTATGGTATCGCCTTTGCAGACGAAAATCGGCGGGCCGGGCATCTTTCGATTGATTGTCACAATGCCACGCTCCAAGCCGTTGGCTGTGACGCATTGTGGATGGAAGCAGTGAGCTCGGTTGCCTCGCAGGCAGTCCCAGCATGCTCTGGAAAGAATGATGATAGTTTTTTTTACGACTTGTGCGAGCGACGGACGTCCGAAGAGATAACGCATATGTGATAGGGGAGGTTGAGGTTCGTTGAAGTATGTGTGAAATACATCAGGATTTTTTTTATTTATTATTTTTTGAAATTGAACTCAACGTTACTACGGTACTACTGTTTTCAAAATCTGATTAGATTTTTTAGGTTATAAATTCTCCTCAATCCATAAATTTCCTATGATTTACTAATTATTTATAAATCAATATGCTCAAACTTATATTGGATTTTTCCTTAAATTCTATTCATTATGATTACAATCATTTTACCGGCTCTTAACTTCGTGTTCTTCCAGAACTTCCTTGGAGATTTATATTTGAGAGATTTCTATGCCAACCAATGCGGAAATGCAGGTAATGTTCGGCCTAAGTGTCCCTAATTTGGGCCCATACATAAATTCAGCAATCGACTAAATTTTCAATAGCAACCAAAAATATCCTTTAGTAACGTCCCAATAACGCGTTCATCTAGATAAAATTGATAAATAGCAGATTTTTAGCGATGAGCCCAGTATTCGATACATAGGCCAACAATTAGAGACATTTTCCCTATTTGTATATTGTGTGGCAAGCAAAATGATACTCTATGCCCAGGGATGTCGAGAAAATGTCCAATCTGAAAAATATTCTCGATCGGACCGGGAATCGAACCCACCACCTCCGCTTTGATCTTACCTGTATCTTTACTGGCTGAGTCAAATAGAGGCCCCACAATACACGCACTTCAAATGAGAAAGATTCAACTGTTCAGTTTGAAAACTCCATGAATGTTTCGTTAATTTTCTTTTTTGATTATTCTACCCATATTTTCCCAATCTCCCTTAAATCATTTTTTTTTGTGGTACTTACGATCCCATGGCGGAGTAATTTTCCAAGACCCAATGATAATAGCAGATTCTGGATGGTTCATCAACGCCACAAGGTCGATCACATTCACCGCCTGGGTACACTCGTGGCTCCTGATGCTGATTCTGCCTCCAGAGGCTGGTCGAATTCCCTTTGAGGAGGCCCCATATTCCCTCTGTAAATATTTCCGTCTATTCAAACCTCCATTACCTTGTTTAAGCGATATCGCGATACTCACTGGGTTTCGTTAATAGAGGAAATCCGTACAACGAATCAACAGAGTTGCACCAATAGACGGCAATTAATAAGATTACAATTTTCCACATGATTGGTCACATTTACGATCAGGAAGGCAATGTACCGCACAAGTCAAGTGTAAAAAGACGACTAACATCATGATCTTCCATTAGGAAACGAACGTAATTTATAGTAGGTTGAACCCTGGTGGTTTATCACTTTTACTGCTACGGGTTCGACTCCATTCATGAAACGATTAAAACGCGTGAAAAAGAATTTGACTTTTTTTGCAATAACTTGAATCTCACG
The DNA here is from genome assembly GCF_037179485.1 of Ochlerotatus camptorhynchus. Lineage (NCBI taxonomy): Eukaryota > Metazoa > Arthropoda > Insecta > Diptera > Culicidae > Ochlerotatus > Ochlerotatus camptorhynchus. The sequence goes on from NW_027040712.1 coordinate 4,260,698, forward strand.
ACAAATTGGGATTGTCTGCGTGCTATCAGCGGAAAGTACAAACAGAAGCTATCAGCCTATCACTGCTCGCAGGTTTGTTATACGTCCAAAGAAAAGAACATGATGACCAATTTTGGAAAACGTTGAAGTGGGTCTAATGAGCGTAATTCTACAGAGGGTAATCAAAATAAATAATTTTGTCCAAATTCAAAGTGCCACAGTTCCGTGAATAATAATCCGATTTTGATGTACTGGGAAGCATTCGACAGGGGATTTATTTTATAGTTAAAACATATCTGTCCGAAATTCAAAGTGGATACCAGACACAGGAGATGTTCCTGATGTTTTGAGGTTATGTCAAATATGCTATTTTTCTTCAGCTCCTAATTTTGGGTTGAAAATCAGATTTTCAAAATCTAGGAACTGTAAGAAGTCTACCACCGGTCGATGATCATAAATCAGCTTAAGGGCGCAGCTAGGTTTCGATTTAGGATGACAAATCCCGATCAGAAGATTTCCTTTTTTCCAGTGTTTTCCCGGAATTTTGAAAAGTTTCCCAGTTGTGAGGTATGCATATAAATTAAGCATAAATAGAATGTGATTAAGCCGACTGGATCACTTGGTTAAATAACTCAGAGCAATGACAGTAAAATTTGTCTAGGTATTTACCACCTTAAAACTTCGTATACAACGCATTGGAATTTCTTTGGAATGTTCTCATGAATTTCCTTACTTAACAGAAGGTCGGGAGTTCAACCGTCCCTATCATCGTCTTTGTCACTATGCCTAATCCTCTATCCCCATTAGATTTAAATAAAAAAATCTGCTTTACGATCGAATCGCTTATCACAATGACACACACTAACACAACTTCCCTTCCAATGGCAATCGTAGAGACGCAGAGGTAAACACGGTATCTGTAACAACGGTTGTCATAATTATCATCTTTCCCCTTTTTAAAAGACCGTGTGGACGTGGTCCTTGCCGGTGTTGATCTATAAATAGCTTGAATTAGTGAAATTGAACATTGCACAAGCGCCCATCAATGGGGTTCTCTGTACAATTCCACTTGTTCTGATCAGAATCGGGGTTGCAACTACGATATCTACGGTCTTTTACATAAAACAAAATTCAAATCACAATAGTCTTGAATTTATTTATTTATTTATTTATTGTCGTCAATCAGATGTAGACCGTTTTGTTAAAATAATAATTATTTACTGAGTTTTTCTTTTTTAAATTATAATGAATTAAAAAGACATAAAATAGATTAAGCAGGGTTTATCTTAGTAATTTTCTATTTTGATGTGTTAAATAACGATTTGAGTTATAGTGTTTTTTCAATTTGGTTTTTGTCATTCTTAAGTCAATAGTTTCGCATTTCTTGTTGTAGCCATAATTCTATATAAGGGTCCAAATTTAGCATAGCTTGTATGATGGAGGTTTGTAAATAAAATATTTCGATTGCGTAGTTGTCGAGAAGGTACATACAAACTTAGTTTTAATAAGTTTAACTGAATCAATACTATTCGAAACGATATCGTTAACAAATGGGACCATTGGTAATTCACGACGCTCTTTTAATATTTGAATATTGATGAACATGCACCGTACTTCATTAGACGGAAGAGGTAATCTTTTCCAAGCTAATTTACGAAGTAAAAACAATAAGAATTGCTTTTATATCCAAAGCGTAATTACTTATTTGAATCACGTCCATGTCTTTGCATATTACACCAGACTATGTTGCAATATTCCATTATTGAACTCACGTAGGCAATTTACAGCGTTTTTATTGTGCACTGATCATGTAAATTATAGGTAAATCGTTTAATAAAGCCAAGTTGTTGCTCTGTTGATGATTGTATTAAAATGATCACTGAATGTTAGTTTGGAATCTATGATAACTCATGAATCCCTAACTCTTTCACACTTTTCTAACTGCTGAATTCCTAATTGTAATATCTGGTCAGGGTTACTTCCACTCACTTGCTATAAAAAAATGTTTTTCGGAATTATGAAATCATGATATAGTATAATACTAATTAGTACTTGTAAGTTACAAGAAAAGGTCATGAAGTATTTGTTTGACACATAAAATCTGTCAAAATTGCTTTCAGTGCGTCACAATCAGCGATTTTACGACTCGTGAGCGCTCACTCTGAGTGAACGCTCACGAATCATAAGATCGCTAATTGTGACGCTCTCAAAGCGAAATTGACAGATTTTATGAGTCGAACACATACTTAACTACCTCTTCTTGTTACTCACAAGTACAACATAGCATTATTGCATCTAATGATAGCATAAATCCGAATTATATTCTTTTATAGCAGGTGAGTGGAAGCAACCCTGATCTGGTGTGCTTCGTTTTCTACTAATAGCTATTGAATAACATTTTTTACGTTCAGTTTTAAAAGGATTTTTTGCACCAAATATAGAACATGTGTATATCATTCTAAAATGTGCTGATGTCTTTATTTATTTATTCATTTATTTATTGATGATCGATACGTTGTTGCCAATGAACTAAATTAATGTACATGAAAGCTACACATATGTTTCAAATTATATAAAAACATTAAGAAATCTAGCACGTAGCAAGTCACGCGAAACGTTAAAATCAAATCGACTGGCAACCCGGTTGAACACTCTCTGTATCCCAGTAATGGCACTGTTCATTCCGTAATTGGTGCGATTGAGGGCATAGCATCGGATTGTTCCGTAGAGATCTTGGTCGCACATACAAGTTGATTAGTTGTAGGATTTCAGGACAATCAACTTGACCCAGCAAGACATCAGAAACAAGCATAGCCTTAGCAACGTCTCTTCGTGTATCCAGACGAATTAGCTGACATCGGTGCTCGTAGTTTGGGAGACGAAATGGATCCCGCCATGGTAGTCGACGAAGTGCGAATCGAACAAACCGCCGTTGCACTGATTTTAATCTCTCAATTCCATTTTGGTAGTGAGGGCTCCAAACAGTCGAACAGTACTCCAATGTCGACCGAGCACCTAGACAGTAAATGTCCGTGAACTCTTTTGTTAACCGGAAGATAAAGCCTAGAGATTTTGAAGCTTTATTCACTACAAACGACACGTGCTGCTTGAAGGTCAACTGATAGTCGAGGATAATTCTCAAGTCCTTGATTTCGTTCACTCTTACCAGTGGTTTTTGGATCTTTCAGTTGAGAAAACGTAATAACTGAGCATTTTGCAGGATTTACGGTCATACGATTTATCTGGCACCAATGAGCGAATGCATCAAGTTGTTGTTGTAGAAACTGAGCGTCAGCCTCAGAACGAATCTTGAAATATAGCTTGAAGTCATCAGCAAACGAAAGCCTTGGTCCATCCAGCACTGCATTGACATTGTTGAAGTTTAAAAGGAAGATGAGTGGTCCAAGATGACTTCCCTGCGGAATCCTTGATGTGATTGGAAATGAAGCTGAAGTGGATTCGCCGATGACTACTTGCGAGTGACGACCGTTCAAGTAGGACTGGAAGCAATCCAAAAGAGTTCCATGAATTCCAAGCTTTTCAAGCTTCGCTACAGAAATTTGATGGTTGACCTTATCGAATGCTGCGGATAAGTCCAAATATAGAACATCTTTTTGTGCTCGTTCAAGCATACTGTCGGTTTTGTAAGAAGTGAGACATAAAAGGTTTGACGCGGTTGAACGACCGGGAATGAAACCATGGGCTTAAAAATTGCTTGAAATGAAAGAATAATTGGTCCATCACAACAAGCTCAAAGGGTTTGGAACACTAGCGTGCACAGGAATCTTGTGAAGGAGGGGCAATTGTTTGTTTTATGGTGCATTTAATATGGGGATGGTGAGTACTCCAAAGTGCGTGGGAGATGGTGCTGTCCACCCACCACTGTTTCCCTACTGTTCAATTTAGCTAATTTTATTTATTTTTTACTCCGGTGGTGCTTCATCTTCTTCAATGCAAATTGCTTTCAGACAGCCAATGGAAATTGGCAATTTAATCCCAGAGATGATGTCGATGATGATCGGTTCGTCAAATGGTTGTGATAGTAGGTCTTTAACCGAAATGATACATTTGCTGCAATGTTGTTGCCTTGGTGGTTGGATTGAGCTGAAGTCACGTCAGATGGTGGTGATAGCACCGCCAAACCGACGTGAATGATCAATAAGACTCGCATTCTTCTTTCGTATACACAATGCGTCGACAAGTACATGATTCAAACAGTGCGCATAGCAGTGAACAAACAGTATATTGCTCTTGATAAATCCAATCTTGATCAGTGGTGTTGAGTACTTGGCACTGATGAAGTCTGCAAGTAGTAGACGAAATACGCGTATCTGTCAAAAGTTAAGCAATTATAACGGAATTAAAAGGAAATAAACCAACTCAAAGCTCTTCATAAAAGTATATTGCTGTTTTCGTCCTTGCACTTGGCTTGTACTCCAGCAGTGCTGCCAGCCATTGGGCTGGCACCGTCAAAATATACTGCCATCACCTGCTCCCAAGAAATCTGCATCGCTGTTAGGACGTCAGCTTTAGTATTGAAGATGGTCGTCGCGTCTGTTTTCAACACCCGTCTCACACCCACGAATGTTTCCGTCGGTCGATCAATATACCTGATGACAATCGCCAACTCATACATGTCTTGCAATGAGCACTCATACATATAGTTTTCACTGGAAATCCAATGTATGAGTGCACATTGCAAGGTTATTACATGATGTAAGCCATAGTCTGTACGAAGTTTTATATGTGTTGTAGTTACACTTTACTATTACCGTTGCGAGTACGTTGAACTTGGTCATCAGCAAAAATAGTAGGGTAGAGAACTACTTCGGCCTAATCGCCCGTTTTGGGCCTATCGAGCAGAAAATTTCAAATAAATCCATGATTTTAGAGTTAACAAGTCAATTATGCGTTTTTACGATACTTTAGTTAATACACTACGGAACGAAGTCAATGAGAACGCGTGATATGAAGGTTTGCATCCATTATTCCCAAAAACAAAAGAAGCGCTCGGACCGAATCAATTTTTATCTTCATCCTATAGGCCGAAGTGAATTCATTGGCGTTTCATTGGTGTTTCAATGCGTTAGGCCGAGTTTAGAATCCGTAGGCCGAGTTTGGCGTCAAGAAGTAGTGTTAGACTTTTGAAAATATCTCAACGATTGGTTTATTTTTTATCAAATCTTACGGTACACACGGAAAGGTAAATAAATTTGGAAGCCATCAGTAATAATTACATTCCGTTTGGTGCTAAACTGCGCTAGGTTAAGAAAGACTAAGAGCGAGTTGTGCTTAATAGACCAGAAATGGGGTAGTTAACCCTAGTTCTAATTTTTTTTCAAATTTTGACCTAAATGCCAAGGCTAATAGGTTCATTAAAAAGGTTTAAAAAATATGTAACGATTGGAACGATTGTTAACGGAATGACGAATTGTGCGAAGGATTGAGCATGTCAACCCTGTCCCAAAGTACCGCCAGTCGGGGTGACAGGAAATGATGCCGAACATTCAACATGTTTTAAAGATGATATAAAGGACAATCCCGAATTGATTGCACATAAACAGCTGTAGCTTTCTAACAATGGTAACAAATGACAAAAAAATTTAGAGAAGATTTTTAGACTAATTCTTAGTAAGACAAAAATAGACCAAGGTTCAATGGCAAACTAATACCCACTTTTCAATTAGGGAATCCAAAAGCTGTGTTTAATCTTTGTACAGTTGCGAAAAAGTCCATCCTCAGATTTTTTTTTCGAAATTTTTAGAACTCTATGAGCTCTTTTGAAATTCATCTCAGAAGTCCACTGAAATTACGCTTAGAACTCTTCATGATTTTTTCTTAGAACACTTAACTCAAATTTCTTTAGAGTTTCAGAATTTTTTCCCGGAATGAACTAGAAATTATCCTCGGAATTCGCTTGAGCTTTTTCGTAAAATCCCTTTGGAATTTCACTCAAAATTTTATTTTCTCGGTATTATTTTCGAAATTATCTTGGAACTATATGCAGGATGCACTAGAAATTATCCGTAGAATTTTCTTTGATTTCTTCCCAGAAATATTTTGGAACTGTCCTGAGAATTCAATATCCTTGAGGTTCTTCTCTGAATATTTAAGATTTTTTTTTTCTCATAACACCTTGGAACAAAAATTCCCCTAAACTTTCAGAAGAATTTCCTCTGTATTCTCTAGAAATTCTTCCCAGAATGAGCTTAAAATTATCCTCGGAATTCCCTTGAAATTTTCCTCAACATCCCTTTGGAATTTAGTAAAAAATTTGATTCTCTCGGTATTCTTTTCGAAATTATCTTGGAACTATATGCAGGATTCACTAGAAAGTATTCGCAGAATTTTCATGAAATCATCCCCAGAAATCTTTTCTTTTGGAACTGTCCTCCGTATTCAATACCCTTGATGTATTGATGCTCTTCTCGGAAGTCAATTTAAGTTGTTCGTTAATTCACCAAAACGTCGTAGTTTTTCTACCAGAAATGTTCAATATAGCTTGCCCTTCCATTCACCAGAACTGTGCAATTTTTACATCAGGAATTTTCAATTCAGCTTGCTCCTCCATGCAGAAGAATGTTGCAAATCTTACACCAGAAATTTTCAATACAAACTTGCCACCAGAAAATTTTACACCAGAAAATTTCAATTGACCAGAACGATGCAAATTTTCCACCGTTAATGTTCAACAAAATTTGCTTCTCCAATCTTCTGATTGGAGCAGATTTCCTTTTTCCATTTTCCACCAAACATTTTCAATATAGCTGGCTTCTCGTATCATCAGAATGTTGCAGGTTTTCCACCAAATAAAGTTTGCCCCTATTTTCGGATTTTTTTAAACATAAATTTTCTGTAAAGCAGCTTCCCTCCAATTATCAGAATGATGCATGTGTTACTCCAGAAATTATTATTGAAATTTGTTTCTCTATTCAGCAAAAGAATGCAAATTTAAAAACAAAAACAAAAAAATCCGGAAAGCTTGCCCACCCGTTCACCAGAACGGTGCAGATTTTCCACCAGAAATTTATAATTTAGCTTAATTTTAAATAAAGCTTGTGCCTTCATTTACCAGGCTAGTGCAAGTTTTCCACCAGAAATTTTCTGTTCATTTCATTAATCAGAGCGATGCAAATATGCACCAGAAACTTTCAATAGAGCATGCTCCTCCATTCACCAGAACGGTGCACCAAAAATTGTCAGTGAAGTTTGTTTCACCATGCACCTTCAGGCTTTGCCTCTTTAATTTTCCACCATACATTTTCAATTAAGCTTGCATTCATCAGAACGATGCAAATTATGCACCAGAAAAATTAATAAATCTTGCTATTACATTCACCACAGTGTTGCGAACTTTCCACCAGAAATTTTCAGATAAATGTGTGCCTCCAAATTTTTAGCGCGATTCAATTTTAGAACCAGAGTTATTCATTTTGATTAGTTAGATATTTTTACACCAGAAATATTCAATTAAAAGCTTTTTCTTCGAATTTATTTCACGAAGGTGAATTTTATCAACCTTAAATTTACCCTTTTCTTTTAACCCTCCATAAAAAACATTGAAAAAAAAAAAAATTACACCAGGAATGTGGTGCAATTTTTTAACCAAAAAAATTCATTGAAGTTTGTCCCTTCATGCACCTTTGTGGTGCAATTTTCAGGCAATATATTTATTTATAAAAGGGAGGGCAATTGCCCCACCTTGCCCCACCTTGTGCACGCCAATGGTTTGGATACAGTGCATAACGAGGATATTCCGCAATAATTATCAACATTCTTCCTATCGCCGTTTTTGTGTACAGGGAACATGTATGCACATTTCCAGCAGGACGGAAACACCCCGGATGAAAGCGACAAGCTGAAGATCACTTGAAGTGGCTCGAGCAAGTTGTCAATGCAGTTCTTCAAAAACACCGACGGAATTCCATTGGGATCTAAGCACGTTGACACTTTTAGTTTACGTGCAGCTGCCATAATCGCATCATTGTTGACAGTGACTTCAGACATAGCTATGGTCATTGTCACAGGAGCTAACAAAACATAAATCAAGGCTTCTGTTGTTCTCGTCTACAGCATGATTAGTCTGCTAGTCGTGCACCGGTGAAACGTCGAGTGTGTAGCATCGGGGTAGAGGAGTCCATTGCTTGATGACTGCCTTGTTCCTTATTTCAGGAAAGAGTTCCATGTCGTCGACATAAATTAAAACTTTTATGTTTTATGAAAGAAGGATATGTCATTTATAAATGGTATAAACGAAAGGGCCCTAGATGAGAGCCTTGTGAGACTCCTGAAGTGACTTGAGGAGTCGGAGCCGAGAAGTATTAAATTATTTAATAATTACATAAAAGTAATAAGAGGGAAATAGCTTATGAGTACTTCTTACTCTTCCTTGGAGGCGACTTGTGCTTAGCTTCCACTTTCATCCGTGCCCTCAGCTCCCTTGCTTCAGCCAATTGTTTTTCCTTCAGCAGCGCCAGTCACTTAGCCTCCTATTCGTCCTTTATCCGCTCCTTCTCGGTATAGTCCACTATCCCGAATTTGTAGTAGTAATACGCATCGTTTTTGTACTTGAAAACAGGTGGCTGCTGTTTATCAGCAGCGCTTGCTTCTTCTCCATTGTTCTTCTCGGCGTCCGGGGACGTCACATGCGTCACTACCACCTCTTCTTCCAGGACCTCAACCGCTTCCTCGTTTGGCAATGCATCTCCAGTCACTACACCAGCGTACGTACTGGTCTCTTCCTTATTCCGTTGTTGGCTTTCTTCTTCCGTTCGTTGTTATTTTTCCTTGATTTGCTTTCCGTCGATCTTGTTTTCCGTACTGAGTACTAATACTACCGACGCCATGGAGGCAGCTCCCACACACCTGAACCTTACCTATCGATCCATTAACTCATAGTCCGGCGACCAACGGCTTAGCTTCCCTTCCGAAAGAAGGCGTGATCAGACATTTTATGCCTCAGAAAATCCCGGTGGCGCTGACTGGGATTGAACCCAGGCTTTTTGGTGGAGAGAGGCAATCACGCTTATCACTGCACCACCGGTGCCGCTGTCCGTTCGTTGTTCTACTGGCTGCTTTCGATCTTTACGTTCGGCGCAGGGATTCATGCGATGCCCCTCCGTCTTATAAAGGAAACACACATTTGTGTTCCCTTTGTAGAATATGTTCCCCTTCCGATTAAGGAAATGCAGCGAGTTATGAATTTCCTTTTTTACATCCATATACAGTCCTCGCACACCTCTAAGCATATCGAGGCCCAAGGTAGTTGGCAATGCTAGATCGTTATCTGGGACTTCTGGTGGTAGTTAGTAAACTCTCACGTTGTGAACGGTGCCCCAGCAGGCCAAATGCGTACCTGGACTGACTTCCCATCGGCATAATGGAAAATTAATTGTTCAAGGTTGTTAAGCAAACAATAAAGCATCGAATCCTCTGATTTGAATTTGATGAACATAGATTTTTCCTCCGCTATGCGGGATGTAGCGATCATCTGAGTGGGATCCACATCCAGCGATTTCACAAAATTCGCAATGTCTTCCACTCATGGTTTCACCAATCCATGTGGGAAGCTGCATCTGATCGTCAGTTTTATTTTCACCGACATCTTCACTAGTTGTTTGCTTGCAAAGGGGTAACAGGAAAAGCTAATGAACTTCCAACTATGACTCATAGTCTATGAGCAAGCACCGCAACAATGAGCTGCTATCGAAAAACAGACTATCGCGTAACTCGCACCGAAAAAAAAAACACACAGCTGCTTGTGTCAACAGCATCGAACGAAATGTTATGCTTTGATTAACCTGTTTTTGTGAATGGTAAAAATGTTAATTATATATTGGTTCAGTTCTTGGTAAATTCATTTTCAAATTTTTTTGCTAGCGAATGCAATTTGAAAATCGCTGTTTCCATGTTGTTGTGAAAGAATTGCACCACAAGCGACATATGACGCATCAGTGGTTAGAATAAAATCTTTAGTAAAACAGTCACATCCCCAGACTATCTGAAGCGAAATGTACAGCTAAGCTCTTTTATAACTTCGGAGCCGGTCGTCTCTCTCTGTTTTCCCGATAGTCATAGCAAGCGAACACGTGATTGGTTGATTGTGGCCTAAAAGTTTGATCAATTATCAGCTAAACATTAATTACTATAACCTTTATACCAAACAAATCTTACATCAATTTTGAATCAAAGGATGTGAAAAGAATTTAAATGCATCAATAACTGGAAAAGTTATAAGCGGTTAAAACCTAACACTATATCGATACTCATTTTTTTTATATTTTATATGTGAACAAATATTTCTACCATCTAAAGATCACTTGAATAAGTTGGCCGATGGTCAGGATATAAAAATATAGCTAATAGGTAGAGGAAGTATACATGTACACTAGTGTTGCGTTGAGAGAGAATACAAAATTTACCTGTTCACCATAAACATTTGGAAGGCTTTGATTGCTGGAAACAGAAACTTCGTTGAAATTCAGATCCTAGTTTCATGAATTGACCACATTACAAATATTCTGGATTTTCCGGTGGATCCCTCGGGGCCCCCGTATTCCAAATACATTCTGACAAGAGATCTACAATTATTTCCGAAAAGCCTGATGTTTTTTTTAGAAACGAGACATTGTTCCAACGTTGAGGTATAACCAGAGATGCAAAATATCATGACACTCACTCGACACTCGTGAACGCATCAACTGACTATCGCTGACAGAATGTAACAATCACCAGTAATGGTCAATGCTCACAGGCAAAACGTAACACTCGCTGCTGATGATGTAAAGCATAACGAAAACAGTGAAGACTTCTGCTGGGCGATGATGAGAAAAAGGGAAACGACAGAAGACAATGAAAACAATGCTTACGCATTCCTAATTCGACTTGGCACGCGTGACTGTGTGAGTTACAAACAAAGCTGGCAAAATTAAACGGAAACTGTTGGGCTCACTCACCAACACACTCACATAAGCAAGCAAAGCAACAACAGCTTCAAAACGAGCACAAATGAGTGTCGTGATTGTCGGGAATAACCAGAACGGTGATGGATCAACACAGAAGACAACATTCACCAGTTGCTTTTTACTTCTTTTGTCAAGCTGATGGATGGTCATGGAGAGTGCTTCGACAAGCACATTGATAGGAATGTACCAAGTGTTACTACCATCAGCTGTTTGACGATCGTGATTGTGATAGGTCGCAACTCTGGGTATAACACATCCCATGCAAAAGTAGCCGTTTCACCCCGCCACAAGTCAAGCTGTTACAGCTTATGTAATACCTCATAGTTTAAAGAAAGCTATTTTTCTCTGTAAGTACATCGAATGAAATTGTTTCGTAAAATCAACAATAAACTTCACATGATAAATATGATATAATAGTTCTAAAACATTAAATTCCGTAAACACAAAATAACAAGTGTCGGCCGCCGTCATACACAATGTTTGTTTTTGTTGTACATATTGACGTTTCACCTGTCATCAATCGAAAATGTGTATTCGTTTATTTTTTTCAAGAGTTGATTGTTTCAATGATCCAAAGGGTGTCCAACTTACCCTGTCATCCCCTACCGGAAATCCAGATTGCAACCAAATTTGTTCTTGGGCCAGAATAAGTTAATAAGTTCTAGTTTAAGTTGGCCAAGTTTGGTTAAAATTGGTCAAATGGCTCGGGGAAAAATTAAAATATTAAAAACTATTTTTATACAAAATCTGGTAAAGTTTGGGCTAAATTATCCTAAAATTCCCATTTTTTTCATTGGGTCTTATTGGCCTTTCGGAAAGAGCATGTAAAATAGAAATAAATCGTCGGTAGTGGGTACCATTTATTTACGGATTGATGTTTTTTTTTTTGTTTTTATTGGGACTTTCATTCATCTCTAATTTGAATTTTTAAAGTGTTACAAAGATTCCTGTTTCTATTGGACTTTTAATTTAACTTTAAATTATGTGTTCAACCATCAGTATAGTGATACTTATCAACGTACGGTATTTAATTATTTAAAACAAAACTAATCAAAATCCTTATGGCGATCATCTTACCCAAACTCCACGATAGTGAGTTTTCACCAATTATGAACAACTATTTGAGCAACTTGTTGTCTGAGAAATATATGAGCTTTTCTCATGGAAACTCGACAACTTCACGAATTAGTTACATGGGTCTCCCCCAGGGCTCATGTTTAAGCCCTCTTCTTTATAATTTTTATGTAAAAGACATTGATGGTTGTCTTGATGAAAATTGCTCGCTAAGGCAGCTTGCAGATGACGGCGTTGTGTCCGTTATAGGGCCAAGTGCACCGGACCTGCAAGGACCATTGCAAGATACCTTAGACAATTTGTCTACTTGGGCTATGAAGCTGGGTATCGAATTCTTTCTGGAGAAAACTGAGTTGGTTGTTTTTTCTAGGAAGCATCATCCTGCACAGTTACAGCTTCAACTAAAGGGTAGAACAATCACTCAAAGTATATCTTTCAAGTATTTAGGTGTCTGGTTCGATTCCAAATGCACATGGGGAAAACATATTGCGTATCTGAAACAAAAATGCCAACAAAGAATCAATTTTCTTCGTACAATTACCGGAACTTGGTGGGGAGCACACCCGTAAGATCTGATCAGGTTGTACCGAACAACTATCCTTTCGGTTTTAGAGTACGGCAGCTTTTGCTTCCAATCCGCAGCAAAAACACACATCCTTAAGCTGCAAAGGATTCAATACCGTTGCCTTCGTATTGCGCTAGGCTGTATGCACTCGACTCATACGATGAGCCTCGAAGTACTCGCGGGTGTTCTCCCACTGACAGATCGTTTCGCTGAGCTGTCTTTCCGGTTTCTCATCCGTTATGAAGTAATGAATCCTTTGGTAATAGAACACTTTGAGAAGCTGCTCGACCGAAATCCTCAAACAAGATTCATGAGTTTGTACTATGAGTACATGACGCTGGAGGTTGGTCCTTCTTTATTAATCTCCAATCGTGATTGCTTTCAAGCCTTCTATAGTTCCTTTGTAAATTTTGATCTGACCATGATGCAAGAAATCCATGGAATACCAGATCACCATCGGTCGATGGTTGTTCCCTCAATTTTGGCAATCAAGTACCACCATGATGCTTCCACTGGATTTGGTGTATTTATCAATTTCATAGCGCCTCTTATAAACTGCAGAAACCATGCTCAGTATACGTTGCGGAACTCGCAGCTATATTTTACGCATTAGAGCGAATTGCCTCACTACCTTATGACCATTATTTCATTTTTACGGATAGTCTTAGCTCATCGGAGGCTATTCGTTCAATGAGGCCGATGAAGCACTCCTCGTATTTCCTGTCTAAAATACGATCTAAACTGAGTGCTTTATCTAACTGCTCCTATACTATCACCTTAGCTTGGGTCCCATTCCGGGTAATGAGAAAGCGGACTCATTGGCTAAGGTGGGCGCTATGGAAGGCGATATTTTTGAGCGACAAATCGCCTTCAACGAATTTTTCTCCATTGCTCGTCAGCAAGTCCTCATCAGTTGGCAACAAAAATGGAATGATGGTGAATTTGGAAGATGGTTACATTCTATTCTCCCACAGGTGTCGAACCATGGTTCAAAGGGTTGGACATGAGCCGCGACTTTATACGCGTTATATCAAGGCTTATGTCCAATCGCTCCTCGTTAGACTCGCATTTCTATCGAATTGGGCTCTCAGGCAGCAATTTATGTGCGTGTGGCAGTGGTTATCACGATATCGAGCATGTTGTTTGGTCATGTACCTTACACCGTGTTGCCAGATCTGAGTTATCCATATCCCTCAGGGCCCGAGGAAAACAACCCGTGATACCCGTTAGAGATGTCTTGGCGAGCCGAGACCTCGACTATTTGAATTTAATTTATGTGTTTTTAAAACGGATCGATTTGAGGATTTAGTAGTTAGTGTCATCTTGTGTTCTCCCAAGTTGTTAGCTGCCCATCGGTGTACCCCCATGTTTGTCTTTTTCATCAGAGTGTCGCCTAGTTCGAGATCAAGAGCACATTGCTCTCCAAACCTTGTGTTCACAATCCCTACCCTGCCATCCATTTGTTACAATTTGTTACCCCTAACCACGAGATAGCCGAGGGTAATCGGCCCCGCTCTACTAACGTTAGTTTTAAGTAATTATGTTGTCTAAACAATGAATATCGGCCCCGCAAAGCTAGATCAAATGAGACTGGAAAAATAAACGAATTAATAAAAAAAATCATCTTACCCCATAATATTATAATAATAAGAATGTTTTCCGTCTCAGCTGATGCCGAAAACGCTAATTTGATTGTTCATATTCAAGCTCAATTGAATTTTTGTTCGATTGCGTCGTCTTCTTATCTCACTTTATTTTTATTGCCTTACTGTGGAATGTTGCTACCTACCTTTTAAATTATAGTAGTCATGAGTATAAATCGCAGCACAAATGACGTTGGCCTGGTGGAAGGCATTTCGGATTGTACTATTGCAGTAAAACAAACTTCAATTCTTCATTTGTATATGAATAATACTAGTCGGTATCTGCTTTATTCGTTTCTTCTTCCAGATGTGTTATTGACTTCGATTGTTGAAACATTTGCACTAGCTAGTATTGAATAACACTTTTCAATTTTGTATTTTTTTTTTCATACACTCTTCAAACAATTCACATTTTGTTAGTCAACGTGGAGAGAAATATACGTTTTGCTTTACATGATTTACAGGGTTGCTTTCACTCACATTGCTGTTAAAAAAGTTTTTCGAAATTATGTTATCATTGGATGTTATAATGATAGTTTGTACTTGTAAGTTACAAGAACAAAATATAATTATAACATCTAATGATTTCATAATGGATCGCATTATTCGAGCAGCTTGAAATAACATTTCCCACTACTCGAACTTTGTCGTGGGACAATACTTTCATATTTTTTCATCTAGAACCTCAGGAAAATAGTGTCATATTTATGCTAAGCTTGAAAAATCTAGAATCATTTTCTTGAAATCGCTGGTAGAAGGCCGTTCAAAAACTCCTCGAAAATATGATTAATTCCGAAAATAATTTGTTACAGCGAAGTGAATGAAAGCAACCCTGCATGGTTATACACTTTTTACATTGGTTGTCGATCTGGAGAGCTGGGCTCTGTTTACCCACCTTAACCAAACGGGAAACAGGAAAGCGACCCCAAAATCAAATTATACTGTCTTCGTAGAAAGATTCTCCTTTTATATATAAAATGCTACTATCTGCGGTAGGAAACCTAAAATTAAATTTACATTTCATTTTATTTTGACTCTTCCATTTTGCATTGTTGCGGAAAAGGGTTGCTTGCCTATTCGACTCTGCACTAGACCCGAGGTTCAGCTTGGCTGAACTCAAAGGAGCAGCTTTTCACCGACCGACACCGACGACGACGACGGATGCCGGCTTGTATTCAAACACAGAGATACATATTATATTTTTGCTCTCGTTTAACCTAATTTAGCTGACCGGAGAGTAGCCTCCTCCCGTTGCGTTGTTGCCCTTGTCCTCCGTTGCTGGCTGGAGGCAGCATCCGGCTCTTCGCTTTCACCTATTCACCAGGTAGGGGTTGGTCGTCCGCAGTGGAGAAAGATGCCTTATTTGCACTAGAAACAGCAGGAGCAACACCACCGGAAGTACCATAAACGGATGCTGATGGCTGCGGCAGTGTGCTACTGCACTGCCACTGCTAGAAGCGGATTTCACTTTGCCATCTTCCAGCTGACTCCGGTTGGCGTGCTGCATAGCGGCTGGCTTTTCGCCTAAAGATTGCCCGATTTTAGCCGAACGGTATAGAGAAAGGAAAAAAAAAGATGAAAATAGAAAGATAAGTGCTACGTAGTTTTCACTGTTGAAGGGAGGCAACTTAAATTTTATACGAAAATAATTTTCGAGGACGTGCTGCATGTTGCTGCAGTTGCTCCACCAACGGAGGTTTATGCATGGTTACTGAGTTAGGTCACTGGCTGGAGTGTGCTGAGAGACACTTGTAACTACCCATTTGAATCCATCTTTTTGATAAGTGCTTGCGGAAATGATTGTTAAGGGCATTCATGAATCTAGGAGTGGTAGGTTTGAAAAATTAAATGTATTGCCCAGATTTAAACGTAGAACCTTTTTGATCCTGTGGTAGCCGTTAAGTTTCATGAAGCTGTCGTCAAACTGCAATACTGTATGGTTGAAAGTTGGAATAAACATCCAAGCCATTATATCAACATTCCAGCTGTCGCGCTGTACAGTGGTTTAAGCAAAGATGAATACTAAGATGAAACTGTCGGAAGAAAAACTTTCTATTTTAGGCTGTGTTCCATTTGGCGAATTTTCACTTAAACTTGACAGATGGAAAATTTCCAAATTAACCTGCTATTCCAGCAGACTTATATCTGACAGACAAGGAATCAACTTTGACACACACCTTCTCGAAAATTGGCCGATCAACAACAGAGGGATTTTCGAACATTATAATTTAGTTTCGAAGTGTCAAATTTAAGTGAAAATTCGCCAAATGGAACACAGCCTTAGTGTCCTCTTTCACGGTCCCTTTCATCCAATGAATACCCCCCGTATTCAAGGTAATTTTGTGGTTTTGCTGCCCCCTCGACAGAGATGAAATTTTGCGCTCATTTTTATCAAAACAAACACACCAAAATCAGAGGTGTCCCATTTTTTAATTACTCGATTAACAACTAATCGATTTTTTTTTGTTCGCTGTGCTACCATATTTTCATCAATGAGAGTGCAGCACATGTTTGAAACGATCGGTGATGATCTCTGGAGAAGTTAATGCTTATATCGGCATGATATAACCGATTACAAATATTTTACTTTTCGGTTTATTAATCGATTAATCGATTATTCGAATGAAAATCGGCCATCACTAGATTAATGTGAAACGTCATTTCAAATATATGAACTGTACATAAATAATGATACAATTTGAAAGGGAACGGGGCTCATCACAAATTACGTCCTCACGGTAACTGAAATAAACACGAGTGTTCACCGGTTGGTTTAAGCCCGCAAAAACGTGATCGAGATGCAAAGAAATTAGAAATGATTTAAGCTGATTTTAAACATGTCTACACCGTTTGAAGAAAAAAAATCATGTAAATTTCTGCGATATCTAGCGCACACGTTGACGTTGACAACGTTGGATTTGGCGTAAATTTTCACGATATTTTATGCGAATTTATGCGCGATATCGTATGAATCATTCTATTGTTGATAGTGATGACAATTTTCACTTCATTGATGACAATCACCATTTGTCTATTATAAAGCCTGGTCCACTTAAAATCCGGACAATATTTTATTTATTCTATAGCAGTGCTTCTAGGGGTTGGATTTGAAATGTTTTGACAGCGATTTATTTTGAATGTAGACGTTTTTAAGTGGTGCAAGTTTCGTATCGATACGTGCAGTATTAAAAAAGTTGTACTAGATGGAAGATGAGAAAAGAAAATTGATCCTGCACAGCCACGTCGAAAAGCAAACGAAATATAGTGAAAAAGATGAAAACTGCCGTCTCTACCGTGGGAGATGTTCTCAAGCGGTTCTGTGACCGCAAGGGTATAAAAGGTTCAAAGCAAACGTCGTGCTGGAAATTTGGATCGACAGCTGAACAGATTCTCGGATCGGCATGTCGCCAAAAAATACGGTACCAGCGGTAGTACCGTCCGGAGGATCTGTCTGCGAGTAAGTTACTGTCTATTCCGTGTCTCCAAGCAACCGAATTGGACGAAGAGACAAAATCTAGTGGCCAGAACACGCGCCCGGAAGTTGTACGACCGGGTTCTGACGAAGTAATGCCATAGAGGTAACTCTAAGACTAGATGGTCCCGAAGAAACGTGCTCAACTTTTCGGCTCAGCTCTGGTTCTCTCTTCGGTCCCAAGCTAATCGATGCACCCCTGGAAGCATAGGAAAATCCACGAAACCCCCATTTCATCTGTCAAACTTTCATAGCGAATCAAAACAAACATAGTGCAGGACTACAATTTCGACTAGAATGGGGTAGGTTGATCGATTTGCTTGGGACCAATAGGCTAGTCAAGTAGTGAGCCAATTTAAAATCGTTAGTTTTTACCGGTTGGTAATGTCTTCTCATGGACGAGGAAATCTATGTCAAATATGGCAGGTTCCCGGACAAAAGTTTTATCTGGGTACAGCACTGGGTGATGTCCTCAGCAAATTAAAATTGCAGCCAATAAATTCACCAGGAAACTGATGATCTGGTAAGGAATTTGCAGCTGCAGACTCAAAACCAAGCTTTTCATCACCAACAAAGCCATGTGCAGGATCAATTTTCTTTTCTGGTCTTCCATATAGTACAACTTTTTTAATTGTGACGAAATTCCAGACGAAACTTTCACCACTGAAACACGTGTACTGTCTGAACAAATCGCTGTCATAAAATTCCTAATATTACCACTAGAGACGCTGCTATAGAATAAATAAAGTGTACGGATTCTAAATGGACCAGACTTTAATATGACCACTGCATGCCATGCAGGGTTTCTTAGACTTTTATTTGAGTTGTAAAATTTGGATATTTTTATGTCTCAGATAGATTTAAATTTTATCAAGTAACATAATCATAAATTGGCCCTTAAGTTGAATTTTAAAAGAAGAAATAATGAACTTTTAACCCATTTTAGAAACTTTTAACTTGATTTAATGGTGTTCTTGGATCATTTTTTGATATTTTTAATTAAGTGTAATCATTAAGACTGTGGAACTACAGTGAATATTTATGATTAATTTTGGGGTAAATATAAAAAAAAATTATGGTTAGAAATTCTTCATAAAAAAATCAAAAAATTTCTCAGACTATTCACAGAATTTTTTAGGAGTTCTTAGTGAAATTCCATATTATTTCTGAGGACTTCAAAAAGGTCTGAGAACCAAGGGTCGATGAACAAAAGGTTGAAGGACAAAAGGTCGAAGAAAAAAAGGTCGAAGAACAAAAGGGCGAATGACAAAAAAAATTGAAGAGTGAATGGTCGAATGGACAAAAGGTCGAAATAAACTTAGAAGGACAAAAAGTCGAACGACAAAAGGTCGAAGGAAAGAAATTCGAAGGAAAGAAATTCGAAGGACAAAAGGTCAAGGTGAAAGGACAAAAGGTTGAAGGACAAAAGGTCGAAGAACAAATGTTCGAAGGGTCGAACGGTCGATGAACAAAAGGTCAATGGACAAAAAGTTGAAGAATAAATGGTCGAATGGACAAAAGGTCGAATTAAACTGAGAAGGACAAATGGTCGAACGACAACAGGTCGAAGGAAAGAAAGTCGAAGGACAAAAGGTTGAAGGATAAAAGGTCGAAGACATAAGGACGAAGGACAAAAGGTCTAAGGACAAAAAGTTGAAGAATAAATGGTCGAATGGACAAAAGGAAGAATTAAACCTAGAGGGATAAAGGGTCGAAGGAATAAAAGGTCGAATTGAACTTAGAGGGACAAAAAGTTGAATGGACAAAAGGTCGTATGAACAAAAGGTTGAATTGAACTTAGAGGGACAAAAGATCGAATGGACAAAAGGTCGAGTGGACAAAATGTCAAATTTAACTTAGAGGGTCTATAGGTCGAATGCACAAATGTCGAATGGACAAAACTTCATAAAACCAACCTCAAAATTGACAAAATGTTTTAGACAATTTTTGCTAAGTGTTTAAAAGAACTTTAAAAAAATACTATGCAAATACTCCCCAAAAACTGGAACTGGAAATATTCTTGATAAGTTAGTTATGCCGATGGCATAGTGAGAGCGAAGAGAAGCAAAGAGGCAAGCAAAGCGTTGAATTGAAACTGTTTGGTACCTTAATTTTCCACAGAACTGCTCATGATTAAAAAGATTGAAAAATATTTGAGAGTAGTCACCCATTTTAAAAATCCAAAAATTTGAACAGTTTATATATTTCGACGTTTTGTTCATAACGACCATTTATCCAGTCGACCAATTGTCCATTTCGACATTTTGTTCATTAGACAATGTGTCCATCTAAGTTCAATTCGAACTTTTGAACATTTCGACCTTTTGACCCTTCGACAAAAACTATTTCAAACTTTTGTCCATTTTACCTTTTGTCCTACAGCCAATTGTAAGCGAAATCTAAGAAATGCTGGCTAATTCCTGGTGAATCTTAAGAATAATGCCAAGGCAATTCTGAAATGATTTCTATGTTAGTTTTAAAGAAAATTAAAAAAAAATGCTATTGAAGCTTAAAACTAATAGGCTCTTTTAATGCACCACCAACTAGAGGGAGCCGGGCGAGTTCAAGAGGAACCGCCATCAAACCGTTTGTTTACATCAATTGTTCAAAACGCAAATTAAAGCATTTTTCATTGAACATCTTTCATTCCATGTCTTTCAAATATCTTGGGGTCTGGTTCGATTCCAAATGCACCTGGAGATCCCACATTGAGTATCTGAGACGAAAATGCCAACAAAGGATCAATTTTCTCCGAACAATTACCGGAACGTGGTGGGGAGCTCATCCGCAAGATCTTCTAACGTTGTACCGGACAACGATTTTATCGGTTTTAGAGTACGGTAGTTTTTGCTTCCAGTCGGCGGCTAAAACTCACATCATCAAACTGGAACGGATCCAGTATCGTTGTCTTCGTATCGCGTTAGGATGCATGCACTCGACTCATACGATGAGTCTCGAAGTGTTGGCGGGCATGTTGCCACTATCGGATCGGTTTTCGGAATTGTCCCTCAGGCTCCTCACCCGTTGTGAAGTTATGAACCCACTGGTAATCGAAAACTTTGAGAAGCTTCTTGAGCTAAACCCTCAAACTCGTTGTATATCATTGTACTACGTGTACATAACTCAGGATGTCAGCCCTTCACAGCATAATCCCCATCGTGTATGCTTCTCCGACTTCGGCAATTCAGTTAGTTTTGATTTATCTATGACGCGGGAGATTCGTGGAATCCCAGAACATCATCGTTCCATGATTGTTCCGTCAATTTACGCTGCAAAGTTTGGCCAAGTTGATTCCGCAAGATCGTTCTTCACAGATGGATCACTAATAGAGTCGTCCGCTGGTTTTGGTATTTTTAACGAATTTCATAGCGCCTCTCGAATGCTTCAAGCTCCTTGTTCCGTATATGTTGCTGAACTGGCGGCAATACACTATACGCTAGAAACGATCGCCTCACTTGAACCAGATCACTATTTTATTTTTACGGATAGTCTCAGTTCTGTCGAGGCTATTCGATCCATGAGGCCTGTAAAGCACTCCTCGTATTTTCTCATGAAAATACGAGAGCTTCTGAGTGCTTTATCTTTAAGATCTTTTGTCATCACCTTTGCATGGGTCCCATCTCATTGCTCGATTCCGGGCAATGAGAAGGCGGACTCACTTGCTAAGGTGGGCGCTATGCAAGGCGATATTTACGATCGACAAATCGCCTACAATGAATTTTTCTTCATTTATCGTCAACAGTCGCTCGCCAGCTGGCAAAATAAATGGAGTGAAGGAAGTTTGGGACGATGGCTATTCTCGATCATCCCTAAGGTGTCGAAGAGTCCTTGGTTCAAGGGGTTGGATGTGGGTCGAGACTTCATTCGTCTGATGTCTCGCCTCATGTCCAATCACTATTCGTTAAACGCTCACTTGTTTCGTGTTGGGCTGGGAGACAGCAATCTCTGTGAATGTGGACAAGGTTACCAAGACGCCGATCACATCCTTTGGTCTTGTGCTGAGCATCGTGGAGTCAGATCTGAGCTGTGCGATTCCCTTCGGGCTCGAGGTAGACAACCTAATGTTCCAGTTCGGGATATTTTGGCTAGACGTGATCTGGAGTTTATGAAACTCATATATGTTTACTTTAAGATTACTAACCTTAGATTGTAAGTTTGATTAACCTTGTGTTTAGTTTGTGTATTGTGCGTGTAGTTTTTTTTTAATGTTTGTCTTCAAGATGAATAGAAATAAGTTCATGTTGTAGGATTAATTAAATATTTGTTTAATAAATCATATTTCAAACCTCCTTCTCCCTTTCCCCATCCAAAAAATTGTAAATCTCCACTAACCTCGAGACGACCGCGAGTAATCGGTTCAATTCCTTTAACTCTAGATTTAAGACATTATTCATGTATAATGCAAATGATAACTCGGCTCTGTAAAGTTTATTCGATTGAGCCTGTACAAATAAATTAATATAAAAAAAAATTGAACATCTTGCCAATTTCCATCGATAATTGTCTTACTTTACGATTTTACACCGATGTGAACTGATTTGTGCTTCAACTATTCACACACTAGAAATCCGGAAGATCATTCTAATTTAACATTTACTATTCTAATTTTACATTTTTCTCAACACAAATATTCTTGAACAAGCGAGCAGGATCCTTGAAAAAACGATACTGAATTACATTTTTCGACTGCAGATCAAGTTTTGAAGCATCTCGGATGAATATATTTATGAGGAAAAGTTAAAAAGTGTTTCACCTCCTGTGTCTCGCGGCAACAAATTCTGCTCACCACACTCTTTTTGACGTTCTCCTATTCATCACCAGAGGTCGAATTGATCGCTAAGTGTCTATTAAAAAGGCGTATTCTGTTGAAACATCCAAGGTGGATCTAATTAATGATGCGGTGAATATTGCTATTCCGCCAGATATTCGACGTTTACACCAAAATGTTAACTGATATTCAGTCATTTCCCACCTAACAAATGGGTTCACGAGCAAAATTTTTTAAGCCCCAAAGCCGAATACTATGGCAGCCGAATATTCCACGCATCACTAGATCTAATAGCATCATAAGTAGAAATTTTACAACATTTTGCCGATAATTTAAATCATTATTTGCTATCTCCTAGCTCGATATTTTGTACCGACCGGCTGTGAGTGTTTTTGTGGTATTGTTATCTGGCATTCTTACAATATGTCCCACCTACTACGCTCTTGTAGCTTTGGCGACTTTCTGAATATAGAAAAAATCTTTCCTATGGAATTTTGAGGAGAAACTAAACGATAATTTGCAGCAACCACCTCCAGTATGGTCTTGCTTTGTAGCCGCCTCTTTACCAACTGATCTAAGGGAGGCTTCCAACTGTCGCTATTCGGATAATAGTCCCAGTCTATAAATAGGAACCTCACATGACATAAGTTTAAGCAGAAAAAGTTGTTAAAGTTCCCGAAAAATAATAGGTTTGGCAGCCAATTTGCACCTGTGGGCTGAAAAGCGAGATTTTCGTGACAACTGGCATTGTCAACCAAGTTAGAAGGTCTACCATGCTCAATACACTGTTCCCCAAGATCACATAACATATCAGGCATAACATTTGATAACGGCACAAAAGCATTTGTAAACAAACTTTCTAAGGCCCTTTACACGCGAACCAAAGTACGCCCACGCAAACCAATACCACTTTCGGAAAGGTGATAGTTGTCCCTATCCGATGATGTCGTTAGTTTGCGTGGGCGTACTTTGGTTCGCGTGTAAAGGGCCTTAGAAATTATGTTAACAAATGCTTTTGTGCCGTTATCAAATGTTATGCCTGATATGTGGAACTTCATGCAAAAATCTGACTCAAATCTGACCCCTTTTTTGTTTTGTCTCAATGGTATAACCATAGAGGTAACTCTCAGACCAGAAGGTCCCGAAGAAACGTGCTCAACTTTTTGGTTCAGCTCTGGTACTCTCTTCGGTCCCAAGCTAATCGATGCACCCCTCGAAACATAGGAAAATCCACGAACCCCTAATTTTATCTGTCAAACTTTCAAAGCGAATCAAAACAAACATAAGCCCTCGCATAAGCCACTAATTTTATCGGATAGGAGGACTCTTTCTCTGCACAATCATGGTGTTGGTTTTTCTTGAAGGAGTTTTCATTTTCGAGAAATTCACACAAAAAGTAATTGTTTACGTTTACAGCATTGGCCCTTACGAAAGTAAGCATTGACGTTGACGACGACTCTGCAACTCTTTACTCCTGGTAAAATCCCATAAGCATCTGATAATCTGTGCATAAAATCTAGCAGACTTTGTCTTATCTTTTCATTCTTCCAGCAAGCTGCCGTTTCTTCACTCAGAGATTGACAGAATCATATGGGATTTTCATACGAGTGCAAGGGTAAGGAAATGTTCACCAAGGTTCACGCACAGACTGATGTTTGCTTATGAGATTTTACCATAGGAGTGAAGAGCTACAGGGTGACTTGACGGAGTTTGACGTGTGGGCATTCTTTTTTCGACTAGCTCCACAGGGGGCTTTTCAAAGGATTTTTTATTAGTATTTTCAAGCCGGTCAGAAGCCAATCAAGAGCGTTGGTATTCAGTAATATTGCCTATTTACAGATGCATTATTTCTTCGATCTTATTGGTTTGCATTGGATTCATGACGGAAATTATGTTAATTGAATATAATTTAATGCAAACAATGGAAAATTTGAGGATTACGTCGAATAGGTCATTTTGTCTGTGGTATGTTGAAATATTGTTAACTATGCTTTTAGTGAGTCAACTTATAATTACGTCACGAAATATCCAGTTGATGCATATTAACGATTATTTTCGTTAGTAAATAGTGGTTAACTTTGATACAGCTAGCTAGGAGTCCCACCCTGGAACCTTAGCCATAGTGGTCGATAAAAAGTTGGTTATGATTGTGTTTAGCCCCTCTTTTGCCTTTTCGATCAACAAGAATAAACCTTACCATGTTTTTTGTTACAAAGTAATTGGAGTAAATCCCAACACAATTTTTTGAAGAATTTTTCAATTGACGGCAATTGAGAAACATAAGAAGTGTTGAAATCTTGGATATTGCAGGTATCCATATGCGCCCGAATTCATTTATCGTCCTGCTTGCAAAATTCTTGCGAATGGAACCATGCAAAGTTAGCTAAAAACACTGCATATTTTTCAAATGGTACTTCTGACTCTTGTTTGCTGTTTTGCTGCTCCTCTCTGGACTTCAAAATCCAAACTTACGCGGTCGTGTTTTTCTTCCTACGAAACCTAATGAAATCAAAGTTTGATGCAATTGGTTCCAAAAAATTAGAAAGTGTTCAAAGAAGAAAATGTTACATACATGTTTCTTCTAAGTTTACCACAGTTTTGTTGTGTGAATCAAGGTGATGAATCTGGTAAAGTTAGCTATATAATTATCAATAAAGCACATAAATGGTTAAGGAAATAGTAAGACATATGTTAAGGAGTACTAGGAACACATAAAATTATAAGCCACGGTAGAATCATTTAAAAGAATTGACAAGCCCCTTGAACCCTTTTCTCATTTCACAGCTGGTATAATTAATTTGACAGATCGATGTCCTTCTATACCACTTGAAGTCACTGAAATGGGGTCGATTGATTGATGATCGAGTTCCACATATGTTATGTGTCCAGGTACAGTGTATCTAAAAAAATGAGCGTATCGCTGTCCTTATCTTTTAGAAAAACAGCTGTACGAGTAGCATTTAATAATATAAATTTCAGAATTTTGTTCCAAATATGAAGTTAAAGCTAATTTATAGAAATACGCTAGTTTGTTTCTTTTTTTTTTCAAAAACAATAAAGCTCGATTCAAAGTAAATCTGGACGCACGGTTTAATACACCACCGCGCCTCTGGTGGTTGAAACAAAAAACGTTTGACAGGCATTTGTTGATGTTTCATTGACGAAAAAATTGGTGAAAAGTTTTTCTCGATTGATCGTCGTATCCCGAAATTACGGATCATGGAACTTGAGAAAAGAGAATTAATTGTGCACAAACATCTAGAGAACCTTTCGTGGTCTGTCTCAAAAATAGCAAAAGTGTTAAAATTCCAAAGTCAACGGTGAGTCCTGTAATCAAACGTTACAAGGATACTCTGAAGGCCGGTGCACAATAGATACGTTTTCGGGTTTTTTGACAGATAATGCATGGGCTAACTGTCAAAAAACCTGAAAACGTATCTATTGTGCGCCGGCCTTGAGTGTGGATAGAGCACAGCGCATCTATCATGAAAGTGGGGACACTAGGGACAAAGAGCTGAGGAGAAAGGTGTTGAGGTATGTGAAAAGCAACCCAGGTGTATCCATACGTGATTTGGCAAAGAAATACGACTCCAACTTTTCCACCGTGAGTAACATCCTTTCAAGAGAAGGATATATGTCTTTTTGTGCCAGTAAACACCCGAATAGCTCCCTGAAACAAAATTTAGTGGCCAAAAAGCCAGCACGATTACTATACGAACGAGTTTTGACGATATTTGGCTGTATTTTAATGGATGACGAAACATATGTCAAAATGGATTATAAACAAATCCTCGGACGAAAATTTTACCTGGCAACCGGTCGTGGGGATGTCCCTTTCATGTATAAATTTGTTTTTGCTGATAAGTTTGCTCGGAAACTAATGATTTGGCAAGGAATCTGCAGTTGTGGCCTTAAAACCAAGGTTTTCATCACATCTCACACAATGACGTCGAAGGTTTACAATAAAGAGTGTGTGAAAATGCGGATTTTACCCTTCATTCGGCAACACAAGACCAACGTTATGTTTTGGCCGGATCTAGCCAGCTGCCACTACTCTAAGGAGGTACTAGAATGGTATGCTGCAAACAATGTTAATTTAGTCGCCAAAGAGATTAATCCTCTGAATTGCCCTGAGTTCAAACCGATCGAAAAATATTGTGCAATTGTCAAGCGAAAACTTTGAGACTGCGGTTAAGAAGTGACAAATGCACAACAAATGCGTTTAAAGCGGTTAAGTTCGCCGGTACAGTGTCACCAGCGACTGTGCAGATCATGATGGCATCGATCACAAGTAAAGTGCGACAGTTCGTTTGAAACGGTAAAATGTAATAACTTGTTATACATCGTTTAAAAGTTGAATAAATACCCTTTTGTTTGACGTTTTGATCAACCGTGTATGTTGTTTAATTCTTGAGTTATAATCACTTGAATGCGTCCAAATTTGCTTTGAATCGGGCTTTAGCATATAAATGCAGACGAAAATTCGGTGGGTCATCAGATGACCACTCGAAACCAATGATCAGCCAATATATCAATAATCCCCATTTTTCTTCATTTCATATGATTGCAGAGAATAACCAAGGCATACTTTGATCAAAAATACATAATAATGAAGATTAAGGTTGATCCGGGTCACCGGATGGTCTTCTTGTGGAAACTCAGTATTTAGAACCAGGTTGTGGGTAAGTTTTGTTAAAATTTTAATCAGCATTACCCATAGATGCCAGTTGCTGTGGATTTCCAGCATCACCTTGTTCCAGACGCCTGGTACCTTTTCTCCTCCTCGGTGGCCTCTCGAAAACCCGGAATAAAACCGGAACCACTTGACCAATCTGTTCTAATTTTCAGTAGACTAAAATTTCGAACATTTTTCTACTTACTGTGAGGCAGATGGTGTTCATTTCAAACGCTAATAACTTTTCAGAGGTAACTCGGATTCACATCCGGTCTTGAGCCAAGATGTTTCCAATACTTCACAGGTTCTAAATTGTGTACATGAATAAAATCGACCAACTACAGCGCCACCTAGAGCCGCAAATGTGAAAGTGGCTCATTCCCCCATACATTTTGTCGATTTTCCCCATACAAACTTCAAGTCGTTTGAACGAGGGGTTCCCGTGAACCAAATGATTTCAAATTTTGGCACGGTGTTTCTGACCCCCCAAACTACGATTCTAGGGAGTAGCGTGAAACACTCTAGTATACATGAAACGGAATTGAATCGGTTCAGAAGCATTTCTTGTTATATACACTCAGCAAATTAGGCTTCCATCCTACGAGGCCCGCTGTACCCAAGTAGCAATTGGGGTTTTATGAGGGTTCTTCAGACTATTGTTTTGGACTTGTAAAACCGTGATAAAACTTGCAATGTTACTTGGACATGCTTATAAACATTCAAATACTTAAAGAGCGTCGTGAATGTGCAATGATCTAATTTCACATCCTATTGATTCAGCAGCTATTCTATCTAGACTAAATTTCCATACACCTTTGCGGAATCTACGTAATCGAACTTTGTTTGTCACTAATCATTACCGTACAAATTATGCAAAGTATGGGCCCATGAACCAAATGATGCTTGCGTATAATAAACACTGCAAATTATTTGACATCGATATGACTAAATCAAGGTTAAAAATATATTTTATAACACGGAGGAATATTGCTACAGGAGATTAAAATTGGATTAAAATACCAACATATGTTTTACACCAAATGTTATAAATTATTATACATACATATAGGATATTTTAAGACAAATCCCTCCCCTTGGTTAGTTTTTGCACCTTGCTGTTGATGGGCGGGCTTAATTTCATGCTAGTGGAGTGTTGGAGACGGTAGGTTTATGATCGGCGTTGCTGGCTCATGCCGCAATAGAATGGCGTCATGGGCAGGCAATGGGGATTACTAAGCTTCCCCTCTCTGATAAACCACTGCATGAGAGAACCAAAGATCTAGCCTAGCAGTGATAGTATCACACTTGTTACTCCTTTAATTGAGAGCCGCGTCGTAGTACGCTTACGTATAGGCACTGACGTTGGGTGCGATACTGGCGGGTTTTGCCGCAAATCACTCTTATGTTTTTACGTAGATAGATTTATTTGGGTTTGCAAGGGAATTATACTATTGAAATATTTCAGAAAGTGCCCAACGGTGCTCCTTCTATTTGCGTGACAAGCTTTCATTGTTGTTTTCATTGAAGTATTACTCAGGAAACAATGTTAAACATCATTTTTGTACATGGTATTGTAACTAATCTTATATGTGCTTCATTTTGATTTGGGATAAGTGTTTGAACTATGACTCGGGATTTCCACTGTGGTGTGCTTCTATTGTGACATACCCATATGTATTTTTGTGGTGCCACATAGTGGAGGTGTGAGAGCGTAGTTGGAACATTTACCCTATACAATATACAATTTAAAATTAGCTTGGAAACTAACTTCAAAGTGAAGCATTTTAGTCACTTGAAGGTGTCACCTGGGACGAACAAAGATATAATAAATATATGTCAAAGCCAGAAGTACTTGAAACACGTTAAATTTTAGTTTAAAAGCATGGGTTATGATTGTGTGGGTAGATTAGAGATTTCAGTTATTTATTAAATAAACTTCAATTATAGAATTCAGAAAGTTAATTAACATAAGAGATAGGACGCGGGGGGTCCGCATAGGGAGGTGACTAGCCTATGAAGTTGTATAATAAATCTTCCTATTTAGTGTATTTGTTAATTACAGACAATGTCAATAGCGAAAGTCATATCTTCAACCAGGCGCTTACGAACAAGTGAAGTTTTAGGAAAGATGTGTTAAATATGTTGATAGGTTTGAAATAAGAATTAGGATTGTTGTGCTTTAGTTTTCGGTAAGGTATGATGTGTCAACAAAACCCTTTTGAGCAAATTTTCAAACATCAAATTGATTGAGTGATTTATTGAAAGACATTGCGTTGCGAAAATTGACAAGTCATACATCTAACATAGTAGTAGTAGCAGTGTCGCATAATCTTATCACAATTGCTGCAAATAGTGCTGGAGGGGCCGGCAGGGCTGAATACGGACCAAAACTAACATAACTACTAACACTAAAATGATCCCGGAACTAACACTTATCCATTGCACTTTTAGTTATATAT
Organism: Ochlerotatus camptorhynchus; assembly: GCF_037179485.1. Classification (NCBI taxonomy): domain Eukaryota; kingdom Metazoa; phylum Arthropoda; class Insecta; order Diptera; family Culicidae; genus Ochlerotatus; species Ochlerotatus camptorhynchus. The sequence continues at coordinate 4,290,297 of NW_027040712.1, forward strand.
CAGTTTTATTTTTCTACTGAGTCATCTATGCTTCTTTCTATTGTTTGGATCAAGTACAACTAATACTAATCTACCTTTATGTATGTTTTACTCCCTTTTAACCCATTATCTTTATGAATGGCGAATCATATGACGTGAGACACGTACAAGCTGGAACTCAAAGAATTACTTCGAACAGGATGTCAAACAAATTCAGGACCAATCCAAATGAGACCAGAAACCTACAAGGCATCGGGGAGTTATATATTCTGGGAGAGGTATTTGATAAATAATCAAAAAGTGGTAAGTTAAAATCAGAGCCAGGATCATGAGAGGTAATTGTCAATAATTCATTAATTAGTAGAAATCTCGATAACTTTTTCAAGGGAGCGTATCGGCTTTTGTAGGCGGTGCGTTTGGTCGTTGATTTGGCTTAACTGGTGGCTCGCCCACGTGGGCTGGCACTATCATCAGATAGCGGAAATTTTCCTCTACCTGCTGGTGGTGTTGATAAGCGTGTGCGAGCTGCCGGTTGCGCCAGATCGACGATCGGATGCATTGTTTGCAGGAGCTGGTGCTTCCCTTTGAAAAAGTAATCGAGAAATAACCATATTATCCTGTAATTGATATTACTATTTTTATATATCAATGAAATTAGTCATGACAGAGTAACAGATGGGGAAGGACAATAGACACAAGTTGACACAATAAACAAGACAAGTGGGGGTTAATACACAAGACAAAATGACAAAATAAGTGACGACAGAAGACAAGACTGGGACAAAAATCAACCTTAAAAAAAAAAAAGAATGCGCAATTATATTATCAAAACTATTTGGATCAGCACAAAAACAACAGTGACCAAACGGGCACCATAGCCTAGGAACGTCTGTGTGTTGATTTAAAATAGAGGCTCATAGAAGCAAAATTTATCAATAAAAGGGGTCCAGTGTAGAGTTTAAGCAAGTGCTGCCACTGGATCCCTACAAAAAAAAAAAGAAAATATATAGGATATTTTAAGACAAATCATGGAACTTAAAAGTGCTCTACAAAATGACTGATGGCTTAAATAAATAAATTTTAGCCTAATCCTAAAAATGTAGCCTGTGGTTATGAAAATATATGTTTTTTTTCAATTTTGGAATACACTGTACGTGAAACCGGATATTCAGCATCTTGCTCGATGGAAAAGTGTGCAGCACTTTTCAGGGTTGAAATATTATAGTTGCATTTGTTTTTTTCCTTCAAATGGATATAATGGCTAAGAGCATAACATGAAGCCATTCAATTTCTTGAAGAGATTACCTTTCATAGCTAGTGGCAGAGCAGCAATTTCGGCGTGATTCGCATAAACCTGCAACCGTAATTTGATTATCTCGGTAAAAGTTTCTCTTCAGCCCCAGCCCTAGTGGATGCAAAACTAGTGTAATTACACCATTACTTCGCCGTAAATCCATGCAGCGCTAGCAGCACCACATCCCTCCTCCCGGAGTCGAAGTCAAATACAGTTGTAGCAGGTTAAACTTTGCTTACCTTGCAGCACGTGAACCGTGATGCTGGCGGGTCGCGTGTTGGATGGTGCACAGGTGTAGTTACCGGCATGTTTCGAGTGCACCTCCATGATTGTCAGGACGCTGGTGGCGGGCGACAGAATGTGCGAGTAGGGCAGGAAGCCACTATGGTTCAGCGACCACTGGTACAGCTGTTCTTCGGCGGGCAATCCCGGGGTGAGGTCAGTGGCCAGTGACTCACCGGAATCCAGCAGTGTGGAATCCACCAAGCTCAGAGCTGCTGAGTTCAGCAGATCGAGCGCATTCAGTCCAAAGCTGCCATCATCCTCGTCCAGGATTGGGTCCTGCTGCGGCATCCGATGCAGGTGCAAGTGATGCTGATGATGCTGTTGCTGTAGCTGGTGGTGATGGTGGTGGTGGTGGTGGTGGAGATGATGGTGCAGTTGGTGTCTGTTGTGGGATTCGTGTAACGACGGGTAAGGCTCATCCGCTACGTCAACCGATGATGCTGTGCTATCAACCGGTTGGAACGGCGTCACCGAAAACCCATTCTGCTGGTCGAAGTTTACCATGCTGTGCTGATGGTACCTGCAAAGTGGATTGAAGATTTTTTTTAAGTGTCGTCTATTATAGTTGGTTAAAAGTTTAACGCTTTGCTAACGGGAACGGAGTGCATCAAAATTAGTTGCTAAAAGCATGGCACATATTTATGGAGTGTGAAGTGTCGTATGGAGGGTCGGTGCACTGAATAAGTTGAAATAAATTTTGCGACTGTCGTAAAATTTGTGTATCAATGCGGTTTTTGAGAGCTTCGGGAAAAATAAGACGTTCCTTCAAATATATTTTATTAACAATATGAAACACTCTTTCGCTTAGGTGGCAAACCGAATTTCAAGCGATGAAAGCGCCTCTATGGCCAAAAAGGTTACCAATGTACATATTTGTTTATCTTGTTTATCTATTATTTTATTTTATTTGATGACAATAGTGACACGTCAGACAAATTTTCCTGTGATATAGGGTTACGGGATGTAATGTCAGGCTAGCCCCTCACTTCGGCCTATCAACAAATAACTGATTCATTCAGCAATAAATCATAATAGTAATGAAAAACTAATACCACATCTGCTGTGATATTATAATCCGTAAATGAATTGCTTAGTTTTGGGATAAATTTAAAACATTTATTGCTCTTTTATAAAGAAAAAGTTTAGTAAAATGATCATACTTTCGACTTCTAGGCGTCAAGATCTTGCCGTATTATTGCACTAACGGAAATCTTCACTGCAGTGGTCATCAAAAAAACCTGATAATTTCATGAATTGAAAGGTCACTGTTATCACTGTAACTGTTGATTTGGAAGATTTACGCTATTTGCACTATATAAGTATGGGCCGAATATTAGGGACGTCATTTTGAGACGTGTGTTCAATTATGGCCTACGAACTTTAGAACTTTATTTGATAACTTTGTTTTGGTGAAACCATTCGCGTTGACGACGACTTTGCAATGGTTCACTCCTATAGGAAAACCTCTTAGGCAGATGTCAGTTTCATGAAACATAGCGGATCGTTTCTTATCCTTTCATTCCACTGAAAAATCTCGTACACTCAAAATAATTTTCACGTCAACGCTACGTGAAAACATAAATAGATTTTTTTCCATCGCACTTTTCACGAAAGAGTTACATTATTCATACATGGAAGCACTAATTTCAGTGAGCGAGATGGTTATTGCAATATCACGTAGAAGCTTCGTGATTAATTCTGGTGTAAATAAAATGTATCCTTGATTTCGCATTACAAATGATTTTATAGTATTCCTGCATTCCAATATATCTTTATTGCGGTCAATATACACACAGGGGGAAACAATTTCGAGGTTACGCATGGTACTTTTTGCCGGTATACTAAAGCAAAGAAACAAACTTTAAATTCATTATACTCATTATTTTTTTTAGTTATTATACTTACAACTCGAAACTGTCTCACGCAAATAAATAAATAAATTGTCTAGATTTTCACTGGCATGCAAACATACACATTGCAATGCCACCATATTGTGTACCATTGTGATTGAACCACTCATTTATTTTTTTCATGTGAGAATCACTTGTTTCTATGTGAATGACACATAGAATGTGTGCATGTGCAAATCACGTACGTTTTATTAGAAAATCTACCGACTTCTAAGGGAATTTCCGTTGATCCATATGTGGTGTCACGTAGACTCTACTTGTGTCACGTAAAATTGACAGAAATGGAAAAACAGTGACTCTATATTAATTTTCACGTAACTATAACTTATTTTGAGTGCAGGCAAAATGACGGGTCGAAACGGTGCACACACTATTTCTAAACAACCCAGATTTGAGTAGGATCTATTCATATCCGTAAAAAGTAGGGTACCCCAAATTGAGTAAGCAAAGTTGGGAATGACAAGATGATGAATGGACAACATCGACATGAAGCCGAACGAGTTGTTTATTTGCAGCCCAGTGGCAGGCGCGTTGGCAACATGTTATACGGTGACAGCGGGCCCAGCACAGCAAAATAAATGATTTGCTACCTAGTGTCAAACGCTGCTGTTGGTATAGGCGTTGTCACTGGCTTGTTCATTTGTCTTATCAGTTCCAACTTTGTTTACTTAATTTTGTATGCCCTACTTTAGATGGATATGAGTAGATCCTATTCTAATTAGCGTTGTTTAGAAATAGCGTGCAGTCAATCCTGCCGGCAAAATAAACTTCACGGTCTGACTCATATTTGGCTACAAATCCGTTTCTTGTCGTACCGTATGCGTGATTATGTTTGCACCATCGTACAAATAAGGTTCCCGTTTCACCTGTGCATACAATGCCTTGGTTTTCTTTGCATGCACGTAACCTATAGCTCATACCGTGGTATGCTGTGTTTAAAAGAAAATGATTTACTTAGTTTGACAGTTGCACCATGACAAAGTGGCAGCGTATTCGTGATTTGTTCCACGCGCAAATGTCACAAAAAGACATTTCAATCGCCGTGGCAGTGTCCCAGTGGACCGTCAAAAGGGTTTTAGACCGAGAAAAGAAAGGACAACTATCCGCGAAGGTGGCCATATGTCGTCCGAGGTCAGCTCGGGTTCCGAGGGTTATCGCTGCTATCAAAAGGAAGATTCGGGTGAATCCAGTACGTTCAATAAGGAAAATGGTAAAGGAACACGAGATCAGTGACTTTACGGCACGGAAGATCGTAAAGAAAGATTACGGGGTGAAGTCGAGGGCACGGAAAAAAACTCACATGATTACCAACTGCATCCGGGAGCTACGAGTCGAACGATGCAAGAAAATCTTGAACTTCCTTAAGCGAAAAAATCCGGTAATCCTGTTCACCGACGAGAGCATGTTTACCGTCAATCCCGTATCAAATTCCAGAACCGACCGACATCTTAGTTCTCTTCCGTTAAAAGACGTGGCCGACGAGCACAAGAACGTTTATCTGACCAAGCATCCTGCTAGCGTAATGGTGTTTGGATTGGTGGCTTCCGATGGCAAAAAAATGGACCCGGTGTTCATTCCAGAAGGCGACAAGGTCAACACGGAGGTCTACATCGGGATTTTAAGTAATAATTATGTTCTTCCGTGGATCAAAGAACAGTACGGTCCGAAGCCAAATGTTGTATTTCAACAACATGGGGCTTCGTGCCACACCTCGAAGCGCACTCAGAAGTGGTTGCAGTTCTGGGCGAAGGATATGTGACCGCCATCCAGCCCCGATCCTAATCCGCTAGATTACTCAATATGGCGCGTCATGAAGGCCTGTTCTAAACGCCAGCCGAGTACAGCAAGCCTCAGACAAACATTGACCCGTACCTGGTGAGAAATGCATCCAGACTACATTATTAGAACCTGCCTTGCATTCCGGAAGCGTGTGGAGGCCGTAATAGCAGCAAGTGGAAACTCGATCAATGATTAACATAGTTTAAGACTCTGAGAAACATCCCCCCTTTGAATAAATAAAAAAAAAATAAAAAAAATAAATAATTTTTTTTTTAATTTTGGCATGGCTCAATGGTGCAAACATTATTACGCATACGGTATTAGATGCTTGTATATCTAACACGGCCGTTGGGATGAAAAGAGCAAAACTACGAAAAGAATCTGTCAATGTTACTTAAGAGCTAATGCATTTCTTTTTTTGTGTGGTCGTGAGATGAAATTATTTGGTTTTTATTTGTATTTTAAAAGCATCGTGGTTTATGTTATCTGGATCAACCAGAAAGAAAACACTGTCTCTTTCTTCCTCATAAGTTCTTACGCGAGAAGTGACAGTGACGTCAACAATGTCGTTACTTATCAATGATAAGGAGTGACAAAGAAGCGTGATTTCACATGCCGAACCTTTGTAGATCGAGGTTTATCTTCGATAGGACGAAGTTGCATCCATTTATAGACCAATTTGAGTACTGTAGACCGAAATTTCACCCACGTACCTCGAAAATTTTCATATTAATATGGTGAGTTTTACAATTTTCAGTCGTGCTGAATTAATATCCAGATAATAAGAATATCTAAGCTTGCATATTGACAGTGAAATAACGACTGCAGCTCAATTATTACATAATATACGACAAAAATGTTATTGAAGGCGTCAAGCAATACGGCTTGTCATAAAGAAGTTGAAAATACTTTTTAATGACTTACGTAAAGAATCAATTATACTGTAATATACGTCATTTAATACAATTATATAACCTAAAAAGCGCAAGACACGTAGCTTATACAACTGAATACTGGTCTTATAACATGTTTTGGAAACATCATAAAAACCAGCGGTAATAAAACATTAAAAAAACTTGAGCATGGGTTCGATCACTGATCCTTGGCGTGGTAGACTTATTACTTTCTAACTAGACCAACTCCGCTTGATGAGAGGTTTGTTATAAGTATCTATCATGTTCTTGCCAATGGCATGAAAATTATATTCTCGTTCAACACGCTTTAGATCCGTCATAAAGATGTTTAGTTAGCAGCAAAGCGTGTACATCTAATTGCCAGAGTGTTATTTTAAAGTATTTTCAACTCCTTATAATCCCAAGCAACACGGCTTGTCATAAAGAAGTTGAAAATACTTTGTAATGACTAACGCAAAGAATCACTAATACTTTAATATACATCATTTAATACATTTATACAACCTAAAAAGCGCAAGACGCGGAGCTTATACAACTAAATACTGGTCTTATAACATGTTTTGGAAACATCATAAAAACCAGCGACAAAAAAAAAACAATAAAAAAATCTTGAGCATGGGATTCGATCACTGGTCCTTGGCGTGGTAGACTTGTTTCTACCTAACTAGACCAACACCGCTTGATGAAAGGTTTGTTATAAGTATCTATCATGTTCTTGCCAATGGCATGAAAATTATTTTCTCGTTCAACACGCCTTCGATCCGTCATGAATACGTTTTGTTAGTAGCAAAGCGTACATCTAATTGCCAGAATGTTATTTAAACGTTTTTTCAACTCCTTATAAGACAACCTGCACATTTTCAGTTGTATTAATTTATGAGATGTCATTAAAAAGTATTTTCAACTTTCTTTATAACAAACCTCCGAATACCTCATAAGAAACTGTCAATCACTGCATGAAGAGACAGTCCGGTTCAATGGCACCGTCAATGTTTACGTCAATCTGGAAAGTTCAGAATCTATTCAAGAACTTTATAAATTCAACGAAGATTGATTTTGTATACGACAAGTTTTATTGTGGTATTTAAACAGTAAGATGCACGTTTAAATAAAATTTAAAGATAAAAGCAAAAGAAAACTATTTTGGAAAACGTTGAATCAAGGAAGTATGAAGAAAACATCTATAAACCACATATTTAACGTGGGATGTTTTCTGCATCACTTATAATACATTTATATAACAAGCCGTTCTAATTATTTTTTAAAAAGATGTTTTATGTGTTACTTGGGGTCATATTAAACCGAGGTTAGGGACATATACCCTAACCCTACTGAATGTAATGAATGAAAATTATTTGACTTTTATTTTTGTAATAAATGATATATTCGCCCTCCTCGATTGGCATTGAATTGTTGTTGATTGTTGCTGACCTTTTTCAACGCTAGATAATGTATGAAGCAATATTTTTCGCATCATTATTGAAATGTATGGAAAAGGCATAAATGCATCATATTCATTGATATATTTCGTTCCTTGAAACGCAATTTTCTTCAGCATTGCTTAACGCTGTCAAGGATCAATTGTTCCAAATTATTTGTAAAGTTAAAACAACAATAGTCGACTAATAATCCAAATTTGGTTCTTCACCAATGAAAGTGCTAAGATATAAACAAAAAATACCGACAGAAATGTTTACTTAATCTATCGATATGGGATCCTTAACCACACGATTCGAACTCCAGTCACATGCATTGAAGCGCATTCCGTCCCTGAATTTAGTAGCACCGCTCAACTTACCAGAACACGTAATCGGGATACTCGGTGGCTCGTTTCAGTTTGCACTCCAACCGTAGCGTTGAGCCTTCATCAATGTGCAAATCCGGCGCTCCCACGATGTCCGCAACGGCTTCTGCAATTGGGGAAGAATAAATTAGACGTGGTCCGTCCGTATGTTCAGTTCCACCCACACACGGATACGCCCACTCGTATCCGTTCTGGTATACCAACAATTTGGAAAGTTCAATTTTCTTTAAATGCACATTTTCGCTAAACGTTCATCAATTTGGGTAAAAGCAATCAGCATAATCTTCGTTCGGACCGATGACGATCGATTCTCTGTCTAGAGAGAGCGGGAACATTGTGAGTAAGGGCGTGTTCAGGTTTCGAAATAGGGGTAAAGCTATGGAGACTAATGAATTCTACTGTTTAAATATTTCACGATTCCGGAAATTATTGAGAAAATAATTCATTGTTATTAATGATGGAGGTTTGGAATTCATTTTCCATAGCCGTTCGTCGGTCCAAGTATAAGTGCAGTAAGCCGTGTACATACGATCGCTTCTGCACATATACCTTATTTATCTCATTTTAATTGCACTAACACTTGCACATTCACAGAAGTCATGTCTCAGATACTGGTTTTGTTCAAGTCCGTGGTGAGACATAATATTTAATCCACAGGAGATTGTTCATGTCCCATAATCATAGTTTTTCCTTCTATTGAGATTTTAATTTGTTTTCTATGTCGGGGATCTCGACAAATTTTCTTTGTCTTAAACCTCATTTTTTGAATTGCCGTAAAACGGAGTAACTTTGATAGTTTTGATAGTTACAAAATTATTGTTTTTCAAACATTATTCTTTTAAAACAAGTTCTGATAATCCTAGAGCCAATTGGGTAGTAATATGTTTAACGAAAATTATTGCACTTGCACTATTTTTTTTGTCTTGTGACAGAATATGAGTTTTTTTTGTATTGGGGATACTTTGATAAAACTCGATGAATGTAGAATATCATTCGTGAATCTTGAACAATTAAGTTCAACAATTCGATACATATTGAATTAGTATCTAATCAGAAACATCATAAGCAATGAGAAGACAACATTGAATTAGTGATGGCTATATCGGAAATACATTTCATTAGTTATTTGGAAAATATGTAAAACCTACTATTTAAAACTCTATATGGTTTCAAAGGTAATACCTTAAGCTACAAAATGGGACCTATGTTTTCAATACTGAAATAATGCAGAGAGTAAATTAAATCATTACATTCCACTATCAAAGTTACCCGCATTAGGTACCAGAATCTTTAAGGTTTTCCTTATCCCTTAGGCTTTAAACCATGAAAAAACTAATCAATGGTTTCAAGAAATAAACAGAATGAAGATTCTTACAAAAGCATTATAAATTATCAGACTTCGAAAGTCAACCCAGCTGTCCTGGCTGCGCTCATGATTGAAAGTGAACAGAGGAGCAAAGTTTTGGACCGTACGTAGCCACAGCCACATAACCGGTTGTGCGGTCGGTTGGGGTGTGAGTAATTCAATTAAAATATCCATTAAAAGGATTAAAGTATTTTGTTCTTTTTTGTCGTGGCTCATTGCAAACTATTACGGACTGTTCAGTTTTCAGTTTATAAAACGGACTCACACTTTCAGTCACAACTTTTTGTTTATCTAGTTAACTTGATGTTTTCTTCGGTAATTATGAAGCTCTGCCTAGAAGCAATATAGAAAAAATAATAAACAATATATTTGATACAGATTTTATGAAATTATAAATCACATGTGATATCACATCATCAATATAACTAGAACACCGGGATACATTTTGCAATTATGTCAACCAGAGCTATGGATTCTCAAAATCAATTGAACATTTTTGATGAAAATGAGGAAAGCAGCTATCCGGTATCAAAGAAGACCTCCTTCGAATGGGTGATATAAGTTGCTTAGTCATTTGACGAAGGAATGGATCATTCTTATTTGAGAAACGCTTGATATCATTCAATTGAGTGTAACATACACATTAACGGAGTTCTGGTCGACATTCCGACGAAAAGGCTGAGCCAACCCAACACCAACCTGACTTCTACCAAACCCCAACCCGATGTTGACCCAACATTGACCCAACATAAACCCGAAATTGAACCACAACACGAAATTGGGTCGACATCGACCTTAAATTTGCTTTACATTGATCCGACATCAGGCCACCTTGTATGTTCGGGATCATTTTGCTAAGTTTCTTCCATATTCCAGTGTCGTATATCAAATGATAGTGAGTGACTCAATTGACAATGATGATGAGCTTCGAATGAGAATAGGGCTCTTCAAATTATGTGAGAATTCGTTTTCACAGAATTGATTGAATGGTTGTATTGATTCATCTTCAATCGAATGATATGAAAATTAAATGCACTGGTGTCAACACCACCTAAAAAATATTAATTTCGTAGAAAAAATTGTGTGTACGATTTTTCAAAATTTTTAGTGTTATTTTTCGTCTCACGTTTAGAACTTTATAAAATTTACGTATCAATAGTTTTGGTACTTCTAATTCTATAGTTTCAAGCTATTCAATGGTAGTTTTCATTGAAAGTATGCGTGATCATATTTGCACCATTAAACACTGTGGAAACAAAAATAAAATCTGAAAATTTTCGGAGAAAATCATTTATTCAAAAGGGATATGTTTGTAAGAACTTATACCTATGTTAATCATGAATAGAATTTCTATTTGCCGCAATTACGGCTTCAATACGCTTCCGGAATGCTCGACAGGTTTTAATAATATAGTCCGGATCCATATCTCTACAGGAGCGGGTCAATGTTTGTCTGAAGCTTGGAGTGGTGTTTGGTAAAGGCCTTCCCAAGTAACAATTTTGGTTTTATGAGGGTTCTGTAGACCATGAATTCTTCTTCTTCTTCGCATTTCAAGCTTATTGCATATCGCATATTAGCTTATTGCGTGCTCTCAACTTAGTGTTCTAGATGCACTTCCACAGTTATTAATTGAGAGAGCTTTCGATGCCTGTTCCATTTTTTTGCATTGGTATAATTGTGTGGCAAAGTCCAATCATACTTCTATGCCCAGGGAAGTCGAGAAATTTTCCAACCCGAAAAATTCCTAGACCGGACCGGGAATTGAACCCAGCCACCTCCAGCATGGTCTTGCTTTGTAGCTGCGCCTTTACCGACTGAGCTAAGGGAGGCCCCCTTCTGTAGACCATGAACTAGACTTATAGAATGCTTCAAAACCTTGATAAAACTTGCAATGCTACTTGGGTTGGCCTTCATGACGCGCCACACTGAATAATCCAAGGGGTTTAGATCGGGACTGAATGGTGGCCACATATCTTTCGGCCAGAACGGCAGATGTTCCTCCAGCCAATTCTACATGCGGTTCGAGGTGTGGCATGGTGGATCGTCTTGCTGAAAGACCACATTCGGCTCCGGTATATATTGCTCAGTAATCCTTCGTAATGGCGTAGCCAGATAGGGGCAGGGGGGGCGACTGCCCCCCCCTAAACTCGGCAACACAAAGGCTTTCGAGGAAATGGCGTTCGGTGAAATGGCATTCGGCCAAATTTTCCATGGTAATTTTTTTTTCGCCCCTTCCTAGCTCGAAACCTGGCTACGCCCTTGCTTCGTATTCACTTTACCCCCTTCAGGAATGGTGTAAACATTATCACGCATACGGTATAGCAAATTTCTTGAAAGATCAATATGCAATGCTTCGGTATAAAAATGACTATTTTTTAAATAATTTTCATCTTTACCGTTATGCACAAAATTCAATTCTTGTCGGATTATTTATCCTGGAATTTTGTATATGACGCTAAAATCTATCTGAGAATATGATAAAAACTGTTATAAAAAATAATAATTCATAAATCGAAATTTCAATGAAGACCGGCTTTGCCCCACTGTGCTGTGGGTACTTAGCTTTAGGCTCGTTTACCTACGCTGATGTGATGCGATATTGCTTTAGGATTTGCGATAATTCTTACTCTCACCCACTTCTGTTTCCATTTCCCTTCCCAATCCCATTGCCATTCCCATTCCCATTCCTATCCGTTTCCTACTTTTCACTTCAGGTTCATGATGATAAAAGCTCTAGGAAGGCGAGTCCTAAATCTCGCATCTAAAGAGGAACGCGCCACCTGTGTCAACGTTCTGATCCTTGGTACTTTGTAGGGTTAGTTTAGCATTGCCCAAATATTTGGGGGCTCTGCTAACAATCCGCGTAGGGGAAAGTGGAGCAGGTTCGCCATAGGGATAATATGGCCTCTACACATCTAAATCTACATTCTAGATGCACATAAAATCTCACACTAGCGAATCTTCGAAAAATCTTCTTTCATTTCTCGTCATCAATCTTGTTACTATCTACTCAGCGTTCGCGCAGCTAGCCACAGTAAAATATAATCTTTCCTGCATTGAAGATAGAGTCACCCCCCTCGAAAAATAAACGAATGGAATATATTTTTTCAAAAAACTCTTGCAGGCTTAGTGCTTGAAGCCTACAAGAACTATTCCTTTCAATGTAGTTTATCAATTTACTATACTTCAGTGCGAATAAGTGTTAGACTATCATGTTTATTTATTTATTTATTTATTTTTTGATTTATTTATTTGAGAGGGAAAGCCCACTTCAGAAGGACCAACCTTGCCTCTTCTCAAGTGGGCGGAAAACCTCTTCTTTTTGTATCAACAAATAACGTAAAATCCTACAGATACATATGTACTTAAACTAAATAAGGAAACATTCTTTACTTAATCAGGCTGATAAAACATTATAGAATAAATACTTAAGGCTAGCACGGGAAGCATTGAAGTCAAAAAAGTTTTCACATTATTAAAAATTTTACACATGCTGGTAATTGGTTCGTTTGCACCATAGTTTGTGCGAGAAGTCGGGATCGTAAAGAAAGAGTGGGTTCGCAAATTGACTCGTCTTATGTTAATGTTAGTTTGTTGCAAAAGTGAACTACAGTCAATGTCCGAACGCAGGAGATCGGCGATGAAGACAGCCTTAACGACGTCACGGCGAACGCTGAGAAGCTGTAGGCTCAGCAAGTTACATACACATTCATAATTAGGGAGGTTTACAGGGTCTCTCCAGGGTAGCCAACAAAGAGCATAGCGAACAAATCTCCTCTGAATAGACTCAAGTTGATTCGTGGCATTGTTGTAAAACGGCGCCTAAACTACTGAACAGTATTCCAGTGTCGAACGGACAGTGTGAACAATAAAGCGTTTTAAAGTACGAAGTGTCTCTGAAATCTTTAACAAACCGAAAAATAAAGCCAACATGATATTATGTTATAGAATGTCAAAAATATTGTATTTTTCCCAAATCAGAAAATAAGGTTTATCAGTAGTTTTTTTATAACTTATAGGTAATGTTCCTTCAGCTGCTACAAAAACATAAAAGATTTTCTTAACAAAATATTTCTTAAGTTCATTCCGAACAATGCACAGTGGTTGAAATGGGCATTTTCGTGCGCTTAATTAATAGCTCCTTTATCATGAAACTAAGAGATATGGTGTCTTCAGAGAAGTGTTTTAATATGTTACTGTGCTTCTTTTGATGTTTTTAGTTAAAAGATTAATCCCCCTAAAAGTGAGATCGAAAATTTATTTTTTCAACTATTCAAGATACAGTGTTGGTGTCTTGGACAAAGTTGTAGAAAATTTCTTTTCAAAGAACTTTACTCGAAACATTTAATTAATATCTTTTTTACTTTTCAAGATATGTGACGTTTATTGCCGACGGTCCCTCAAAAATGGTTTTCTCATCATAACTTTTTGGTCTACATTTTTACGGCTTTGCCATCTTCTAGTAAATTGTAGAAGGTGGCTGAAATTTTCAAAACCATCAAACTATCGAAGTTCCCAAAAAATATCTCGTCTGGCAGGTTAGGGTAACCAACTTGAATTGGACCCCTACATATTTTGGACCCTTTTCATATATTTTCCTTGCTTACTGTCTAGTTTCTTCAAATTCATCTGGGTTGATGTTGTAATTACATTCTTTCAATTACTTGCTATGTCTCAAGATCATTAGTTCACCTCAAATTGCTTGCAATTGCTCAATTTATGCAGTTTTAGAAAATGTTATCGAAAAAGTTTCATGTTTCGACGTTTGTCAAGAGGAATCGGCGTTAGTGTACTTGTTTTAAATTTGGTCTAAAATATACAATTCAATAATTTTTCTTTATCAAATCAGTTTATCTGACTTTGGAAGATGTATTTCACGTGTTTATAAAGATTTCACCTTAAGATTTTACTTAAAAAGTATTAAATAAAAAGTGTCCAAAAAAGATCGTAAAAAAATGTCACCAGCTTATTTTGGACACTTATCAAATGAGAATCATCAAAAGAGCGACAAAAAAATTCCGGTTGGTCGATCGTGCTATTATCTCAGATTTCTGATTAAATTGGTAAGTAAATCAATCAAAATTATATGAATTCATTGTTTTTAAATATATTTCTTGTTTATCAAGCGATTCAAAATGGGAAAAACGGCAAAACACGTAGAGTGGTCCACTCTGAGTTTTCCTAGTTTTCCTAGTTCCTAGTTTTCCTATCTCCCAAACGCATTTAACTAAGGGGCTGTTCATAAACTACGTAGACGCTTTAGGGGGGTTGGAGCGCTTGGCAGATGTCTACGGTCCATACAATTTTTTTAAATTTTGTGTTTGAGACTGTCTTCTACTGAAGGGGGGGGGGGGAGGGGGGTTGAAATCTCTCAAAAACCATCTACGTAGTTTATGAACAGCCTATACAAAAAATAATATGGACTGCAAGCATAGAGTCAGGTCTCCGTATTAAGATTTACTTCTGAATGATTTTTTTTATGGTATGATCAGTTGTTTCCTTATGTTATATTATATTTCCTCCGTTACTCGCGCCAACTTTTGTAACACGAGTACTCACGCGTTGTACTCTGTACAACAGTGTGAGTTTTCCATTTCCATTTTGCAGCCGAGCTACCAATCGATCTGAAATCAACGAGTATTCCTCAAAAAACTTGCTTTTAACTAAACAAGCTAAATATTTATAACAGTTAACCCCCAAAATATGCGGATAATAGAGAAAATGTAAATGGAAACCGCGTAAATGGTGTCCATACTACGAGGGTTCTGACTTAATTGGTTACAACATAGAATATCTCGAGATCCTGACCAGATAGAAAGTTACTGTCTTCGAAAAAGTTGTTCAGGAGTTCAAAGCCTATAGTTTAGAATTTTTTCACTATATGGTGCTAGTATATACGTGAAATTCTCATATAAAATATCTCGAAATCCTGATCATATAAAAAGTTACTGTCTTCGGCAAAGTTGTTCAGGAAGTCAAGGCCTTTTTGCTGGTGGACTTAAGTTCAGAGTTTTCTCACTTTGCAACGCTAGTATACATGAGGAATTCTCGCATATAAAATATCTCTAGATCCTGACCAGACAGAAAGTTACTGTCTTTGGCAAAGTTGTTCAGGATGTTAGGATGTTTTCGTTGGTGTACAGTAATTCAGAATTTTCCCTTTATGTGGCACTAGTATGCGGGTCATTCAGAGATATTTTATATGCAAGGATTTCACGTGTCTTTCAACGTCACCTAGTGAGAAAATTATGTACTTTCCACCAACGATAGGGTTTGATCTCCTGGACAACTTTGCCGATTACAGTACATTTTTAGCAGGTCTTGAGATATACCATATGCGAGAATTGCACGTATATACTAGTACCATGAAGTGAAATATTCTGAACTACCGTCCACTAGCCAAAAGGCCTTGATCCCCTGAACAACTTTGCCCAAGACAGTAACATTCTATCTTGTCATGCTCTCTAGATATTTTATATGAGAGAATTTAACGTGTATACTTGAACTACATAGTGAGAAAATTCTGAACTATTCTACACCAAGCAATAGGCTTTGACCTCCTGAACAACTTTTTCAAAGATAGTAACTTTCTATTTGGTCAGGATCTCGAGATATATCATATGCGAGAAGTGTATATGTAAACAAACGCCACGTGGTGAGAAAATTCTGAACTACTGTCTACCAGTCGAAAAGTCTTGACCCCCTGAACAAGTTTGCCCAATACAGTAACTTTCTAGCTGGTCAAGAACTCGAGCTATTGTATATGCGAGAATTACACGTATATACTAGCGCCTCGTAGTGTGAAATTTCTGAACTACTCCACCAACTTCGGGAGCTGCTTGTCGTGATACTTAGGTTAACGTTTCGCTCTACGACGGCAGCTGCTGCTTCCACACCGGCCATTCCAATCAGCATTAAAAATTCATTCCAGTTCCGTGTCTCAGTTCTGATCGGTGTACGCTTGCTTTCGGTTTGCAACATTGCATCAAGCTTAACAAAACATTTGAATTGTCAAAATACAGGGTTGCCAATCTTAAACGCAGGCAAAAGAACGTAAGAATTCCATAAGAAACAATTATGAATTTTAGCCACAAGAAATCAGTATGATTTTCACTGATTTGCTTTATGAAAAATAATGTTGACAAAAAAATAATAAATCGGAGCAGACTGGAACACAACCAAGGACGTTTAGATTACGGAGCTCGTGTGTTGACCACTCGTCTTTCAACGCTTAAGAAAATGAAATGGCGTGTGAGAGCTACGTTATGTTAGACGAAAACCTTTCATAAGTCGTGCTAATGACATTCACATTTGCCGTTCAAAAGTTGAGTCTTATGAAATGCTTAAGTCTATTTGTCGCATTTACAATCGATCACAAACAAAGTCAGCCCGATGAGTGGTACTCTCGGCACTGCCGGCACAGCAGCACACTGAGAAAGATGTTGCGTGCAACGGAATCATTTTTGTTTCGAGGCAACTCTCAGCTTCATTTTTACATGTTGAGAATAGTCTCGCAATATCAAAGGAGCTTGTAAAATCAATATCAAGCTTGATAATTTGTTCCGATATCACGCGGGAGATTGAGAACGTATGAGAGCGGAAAATAAAATTTGATTGATGATTTTGCCAACAATGCACACTGGGCCAGGAATGCAATGTTGCGGAGCAAAATTAATAACTTCGAAACGAAGCATTTCCGCGACTTGGTGTCTTGTGCAAAGTTTCTCATCATAATAAGGACCATCTATTGACATAAACAAATAGATTAAATTTCTTCCGCAAAGATGGCGCCACAATCTAACTTCTTTTACTGACGTTTCGGAGACTTGATGTTTTCAGCAAAGTTGTTTATCTTGACAAAATAAACAACTCTTTTCAAGACGTAAAATTTGCACAGCCTGCTGGTTCCGAGTTATATGGAGTTAAAGAAAAAAATGTCGAAAATATGGTTTTTTTTTTCTTTCTATTTCGGTTTTTTTTGCTTACAACCAAATAATTTTATATTTTTCTCTTATGCAAATGCATTAAATAAATAACTTTTGAGAATAAACATATTGATTTAAGCTTCAAATTTTAAAAATATTGTTGAAAAAACGAAAAAACAGCAATTTTTTAACTTATCTCCCAAAGCGCAAAAAATCGCAACCTGAAAATATTGAAAAAAGAAACATGTTCCACTAAAATGAAGAAATCTAAAAAAACCATTGCCTAATTTTTGCTGAAAATGTCAGGTTGCGATTTTTTTTGCGCTTTGGGAGATATTAAAGTTCAAAAATTGTTATTTTTGTCGTTTTTTCAACAATATCTTCAAAATTTGAAGCTAAAACCAGTGTGTTTCTTTACAAAAGTAATTTATCTGATGCATTTGCATAAGAGAAAAATATAACATTATATGATTGTAAGCAAAAAAACCGAAACAGAATGAAAAAATCACATTTTCGACATTTTTTCTTTAACTCCATATAACTCGGAACCAGTAAGCTGTGAAAATTTTACGTCTCGAAAAGAGTTGTTTTTTTTTGTCAAGATAAAAAACTTTGCTGAAGACATCAAGTCTCCAAAACGCCAGTGAAAGAAGTTAGATTGTGGTGCCATTTTTGCGGAAGAGTTTGGAACTATTTGTTTACGTCAATGATGAGAAACTTTGCCTAAAACACCAAGTCGTGGAAATGTTTCGTTTCGGAGTTATTAATTTTGCTCCGCTAGATTGCATTCCTGGCCCCATGGGGAATGGTGAGTATAGAATCACAGTAGGCGTTGGTTGCCAGGATAAGTTCATTTATTTACATCATGGTTTCACCGGAGCAAGCACGTCGCGATTTGCTCCTGCACGCTCGAAACTGAAATCCCGGTCTATCCGCTCTTTGCAGCTTTTGATCAGATTCCTGGGCGGAAGAGTGTCCCGAAAAAAAAAATGTAAATAGGGGAAATGCAGGTAATGTCGGCCTAAGTGTCCCTAATTTGGGCCCATACATAAATTCACAATTTTCACTAGCAACCAAAAATATCCATTAGTTACGTCCCAATAACGCGTTCATCTAGATAAAATTGATAAATAGCAGACTTTTGACGATGGGCCCAAATTAGGGACATGTAGGCCGACATTACCTACATTTCCCAAAAAGAAGTCTAAATTCCACAAAAAGTTCATTGTCTGGCAAGCAATCTGCAGTTGTTGGCTAAAAGTGAGCTGGTACCATCAACCAGCAAATTTACCAGGAGGAGTCCCTACGGGAGAGTTCTACTCAAATTCCTCCAAACAATAGTACAGCGAAAATGGCGTCACAGTGTTTCCCAAAGATATGAATAAAGCCAATAATCCGGAACTAAGACCAATCGAGGAAAGCTGGTCAATTGCGAAGCACATACTGAAGAAAAAGGGTGGAACTGCAATTGACCTGAAGGATTTCAAGTTGGGAATGGAATTTGGCTGCCAAACAAGTGGGAACAGGGCTCGTGCAATGATGGGCCGTGTACAACTTTGAGCAAGGGTCTATGGTAAGAAGGAATACTGAATGGTCTTACAATAAGCATAGTACCTATTAATGTATAACTGTTATATTGAACTATGAATCGCATTTTAAACCTCAACAAGAAATCCGTGTCAATTTTTTTCGTGATCAACCTTTAGGCAGTAGTATTTGAAATTTAATTTATGCTAAAGACAATTATTATTTCTTTTTAATATTTTTTTGCTAAGTTAAATTAAAATATTTTTAAGTTAAATCTTCGTGATAACAGAATATTCTAGGGCGTGGTATGAGCGGATGCTTATTTTATCCCAACAGAATTATTTCTCTTTTTTTCAAACGAGTAAAAGTTTAGTTTTTCTATTCAATTTGAATTCATGGTGTGGGGTAAGTGTGCCAGTTTTTTACTCTAGTGGCCCTCTAATTGGCCCGATCTTAAATTTTACATTTCGTGTTTTTTTTTATAAAATTAATTTCGATGCAAGGGAGGAACATATATTTTGCGATGCATCTACGCAACTCAATATAGGGTATACGTCCCTAACCTCGGTCTAATATGCAGCCATCGATTACGTTTTTAATCATAACTCATCAATGAATTTACCTGCAAACGATATTCTACTGCTAAATGGTATGCTTAGATATGCTTATCATGTCGTTTGCTATCAGAAACCACGAAAAGTTGAAAAACTTACTTTTTTTAAGACAATAACTCACGAGGGAAATGTATGTAATATGGGTCTATTGTCCCCAAATTGGGTCTATTTATGGATGCAACTTCGTCCTATCTTGTTTGATCCTCAAAAAAACGCTCTTGGTAACGTTTTCTGATGTATTTTTTTTTATCACTATCACTGTTAACTTAATGCTCTTCATTCCTCAAAACATTTCTTAGAGAAAATTTTACGAAAACTACATTAAATCACTCAATTTAAAAATTAAAAATTAAAAATTTCGCTTATCGTCTTTTGACCGCAGAATATCTAAATCAGAACATTGTGATGTTCATTATACAGGTTTGGCAGAAAAAATCTCCCTTCCTGTTCGTTCCTTATCATCCAAATGCAAAACAACATTGTTGACGTTACTCTTATTGCTATATGCTGTCAAATGAATTTCATGGGCCATAGTTAGGAACATAGAAAAGAAATGTGTCCCTAAAGTTGGGTCCATGTTTTACTTGTGAAAACGTTGTTAAACAATTAAAATAAACATAAAATATTCAAACAGCAACTGTAAGTTTTACGTCTA
Source organism: Ochlerotatus camptorhynchus (assembly GCF_037179485.1). Lineage (NCBI taxonomy): Eukaryota > Metazoa > Arthropoda > Insecta > Diptera > Culicidae > Ochlerotatus > Ochlerotatus camptorhynchus. The sequence goes on from NW_027040712.1 coordinate 4,310,349, forward strand.
GTGTGTATTATCAGGTAATTCCAATCAATAAATGCCATAATCAGGCCATTTGATGATCGTCAGTCAACCTTCCCATCTTAACCTTATAAGTCATGGCGGCTAAAAACTCCGAACATTGTGATATTCTCAACCAGTTTTATTACTTACGAGAGCTGAAAATGTATTGAAATGTTGTGATATAAATTGATTTGTGTGTGGTACACATTTATCAACCATCAGTGATCAATATTTTCCTTATTTTTTGTGTAATATTCCTTAATTAATTATTTATTTGCGTGATAGGCCGAATGAAAGGACTAGACCCACATTACATACCGTAATGAAAAGTTATTTCAAATGTGAAAAACTAGAGCGCTAGTGTCATAACTGGTACACTTAGGCCTATTCATTTGGTTGAAAATCATTCAAATTTTTCACTGAATTTGGTGAATGATTTTCTTAAGGTGGCCGATCTGCCCAGTATCCTCCTACATTGGATGAAACTGGTAAAAAAATCTCTATCTTGACCCGAGCAATTTGTCTTGTTTGATAAAATGTAGCTTCTACTTCGTGTGACTTCGTCCCATTTAACTTCACCGGCAAACGTTTTCCAGACCGCATGCGAGAACTGAGCAGCCGGCTGGCTTGGCTCGTTTGCTCGTTGTTTAAAACTGTAAGATTTATTTTATTTATACTTGAGCTTGCCTTTCCTCGGTGCTTGCTGGACTTATTTTGTGTCGGATCGCATGGATTCTGGTGCACGTTCAGAGATTTGGAAATTCGTTCACTATGTATTGCAATTACGGATTCGAAATGCAATAAGAGGTTTAATTTGTTCCTATATCGTACACCGATATTGCTGGTTCCGATTCAATTTCATTAGACATTAGTTTAAAAGTTTTCCAAGGAATTGATTTGCTATTCGTGTGACGTTTAATTGAATTCGAATGAGAGAGAAGACCTAACTCACCTACAACTTTCAGTTCGACAAACACCGATTGCACCGGGTGCACCGACAGTTGGCATTCGTATAGACCCCGGTCCTCGTCCCGAACCGCCTTGATCCGCAGTGCCCAGTGACCCATGTGCCGGATATGGTGCACCAGGAAGCGTTCGTCACTGCTGTATGTGGAAAATCCTACGGTGAGCAGCTGGAAGTCTCTTCGCCTGACCCAGGATACCTGCAAGGAAGGAGGAAATCAAAACAAAGACACGAATGAGTGCTTTTTGTTTGTCTTTTTTTCCGGTTTGGGGAACGCTGTTGTTGTTGTTGTTGTTGTTGTTGTTATTGTTATTGCGAATGCTTACCAGGGCGGAAGTTTGTGTCAGTACGGTGCATGGCAGCAGCGCTGTGCCACCCTTTTGTGCCGTAACTTTGGTATTGTTTCGAGTAGCAAAGTATGCCTGTGACGTTGCCGGTGCCAGATAGTTGGCCGGCATTGAGCTGGGATCTGAAAAAGGCGAAATGTGGGATGTTACATTGCATACATTTGTTTGGAATGAAAGATCAATCAACAATCGGAGAACTTTGTCAAATAACATTTTTATTCCACAACACAATAATATCAATGCAAGTTTAAACTGAAATTCACCGATATGATAACATACAAAATGATTTGTTAATTAAAGCTAAGTAGGTAAGTCAAATAGCTAGCTTGCAGACCTAACAGAAATTCACGTTGTGTCACTGGCACTTCCGGTAGCGCTTTACGTTCATCAATCGTGAACGTTAATTTAGAAGAGGCTGACAAGGTGATGGGCTTTGATGTCTGCTGTTTAATATCGTTTTGAAAGTTGTGATTAGACGAGCAGAGAAGAATAGATACGAGTGGTACAATCATCAAGAAGTATGTCTGTTCGCCGATGATAGCGAGATCACGGCATGGAAAGTTGAGACTATCAATGGCGGAAACGTACATCCGACAGAAGGCTGAAGCCAACCGTATTGGACTTGTCATTAACGCATCAATGTCAAAATCGAGGTTTAGGAGAAGATAATATTAGCGTCCCACCACTAGTTCGGATTGACAGCGATGAAATCGAGGTGGTCGATGAGTTCGGCAATTAATCATATAGTCCGGCCATTTTCCACAGAGATGGCGCTGTTACGCTGGTAGGAAGTGATAAAGATCCCCATATAGAAGTTGAGTGAAGTGGGAATAATTCGCTTCGGTACACACTTAGAAAAAATCACCGACTTCGGTAATTCATTTACCGAATTCTCAACAGCTGAACGGTCGGTAATGTTTTCGGTAATGGAGAAAATTACCGAAAAATCTGTAAACTGGATCAGCAAAATTAGCTGTCAAATTTACCGAACGATCGGTAACGTTTACCGATGTGCATTGCTTGATTTGTAGTCGACTTTACCGGAGAACTGTAATTTTGAGGACGATATGCAAATCGAAAATTACCGAGAGATCTGTAATTTTTTAAAAAGGTCACCGACTCAACTGTAATCAAGGTGGTGGTCACTGCAACCCATGCAAAAATTTGGCTGCAGTCGTGATCAATAAGTTAGTGTTACAAATTGCACCACCAATGAACAAAACCGTTGGCGACGATCTGAAAACAGCATTTGGAATATTCTTCCAATGCTTCCTTGTTACCAGTGTAGCGCCGATTCTTTCCGACAAAAACTTAAGATTCGGCGCTACACTGAAAACAAGGAAGCATTGGAAGAAGATTCCAAATGCTGTTTTCAGATCGTCGCCAACGGGAATGGAACTTGAACCGACAGAAAAAAACAAGCAACAACATCGGCCTTCTGTAATCGGGATTTATTTAGATAACGGAAATTAATTATTTACGGAAAATTTCCACGATTCGCTCATCTTGTTGTTGCATAACAGCCTATATAATTTCACCTTTTGTTATTTTTGACAAGCACGAACGCTTTTAATGTCGATCGAAAATAACAATATGGTGGATTTGACGTTTACCTAGACCGTTACCGAACTCAGTAATGGAATGCTTTGTTTACCGAAACTCCAGTAAAATATTTCACCGAAGTCAGTGATGAAGCTGATTTACAGACCTGCTGGTAAAAATGTTTACCGTTTTCGGTAAATTAAAATAAAATTACCGAAATTCGGTCATTTCATTTACAGTTTTCAGCAATAAAGCGAGAAAATACCGAAACATCTGTAATTTTTAGCATTACCGATCTAAGGCGGTATTTTTTTTTACCGAAGTCAGGGTCTCTGTTTAAGTGTGTATATATTCAGGTCAAATAAAGTGAACGACAACCTAAATAAATTAGTCAGGGACTTTGTCGTTCAGTTTTACCCGGATATTATTGTTAAACAAGCTACAGTTAAATAAAAATGTTTTTCCCCATACAGTTTTACCTGCTTTACTACCAGTCCCCAGAGAGCCAAAAAATTAAAATTTGAGAGATAAAATTAGTTCTCACTGGTTCAATTTCTCAACATGCCATGTATTTTGATGACACTCTATTTGTGATTTCCCTTTTACAGACTACAAAATAGAGTACCTGCCACTACAAAACATGCCTGGTACCTCTAAATATGCATTTTGATTAACATCCGAAGACCCTCCTTTTTTACATATTCTACACAAAAGATACTTTCTGCCCCGCCCTATTCATGGAAATCGGCGGGAAATCCTGTGAGGGGTGAGCTATTTTGTGTAAATGGGAGGGACTTCGTATGTTAATCTAAATGTATATAGAGAGGTACTAGACATGCTTTTCACTGCACTGTCCTCTCTGAACAATTAACGGGAAACAAATTAAAGGGTGATACGGTCAAAATTTGGTCAAGGGAAAACGCGTGTAAATCGGTGAAATCGTTTATTTAAAAAATCAAATTATATTTCTTTTTCAAGTTCAATTAGTATAAAATTCAGGAAAAATATTCAGTTAGGCTTCCGCTTTTCCAAATTCGAATTGCCGGGCCTTACGCTTGACCCTTGCCATCAGATTTTGTATAACCACCTTCTTCGCCGCAGAAAGCCAGTTTGCCTTGAACTGCTGCTCGCCCTTAGCAGTTTTTTTGGTTTTCTTTAGGTTCCGCTTGACAATAGCCCAGTATTTCTCAGTTGGGCGGAGCTCTGGCGTGTTGGGAGGGTTCTTGTCCTTGGGAACCACCTGCACGTTGTTGGTGGCGTACCACTCCATGGCCTTTTTACCGTAATGGCAAGATGCCAAATCCGGCCAAAACAGTACGGAACAACCGTGTTTCTTCAGGAAAGGCAGCAGACGTTTATTCAAACACTCTTTCACGTAAATTTCTTGGTTGACAGTCCCGGAAGCTATGAAAATGCTGCTTTTCAAGCCACAGGTACAGATGGCTTGCAAAACCAGATATTTCTTTGCGAACTTTGACAGTTTCATGTGCTTGAAAACATCTGCTACCTTTCCCCTTCCTTTTGCCGTATAAAACTCCTGTCCCGGAAGCTGCTTGTAGTCGGCTTTGACGTAGGTTTCGTCGTCCATTACCACGCAGTCAAACTTCGTCAGCATCGTCGTGTACAGCCTCCGGGATCGCGCTTTGGCCGTCGTATTTTGTTTATCATTGCGATTTGGAGTCACTACCTTCTTGTAAGTCGATAGTCCGGCTCGTTTTTTGGCTTGATGCACGGTTGTAGACGATACACCCAGCTTATTTGCGGCATCTCGGAGAGAGAGGTTAGGGTTTCACTTGAAACTACCGGCAACTCTCTTTGTCGTCTCAGCGGCTTCCGGTTTTCGATTTCCCACCGATCCAGACTTCCTGGCTGTCGACAAATGTTCCCCAAACACTTTAATTACATTTGTAACGGTTGATTTGGCAACTTTTAGCGATTTTGCCAACTTTGCGTGCGAGTAGCTCGGATTTTCGCGATGCGCGAGCAAAATTTTGATACGCTGCTCTTCTTGCTTGGACGGCATTTTGACAACTGAAGAGTGAATTCCAAAATCAAAATAGGAGCAACATTCTACACACACACACCTTCAAAATGAGGGGTGTTCAGGTTTTTTAAATGCAAAATTGAAAGAAATACGTCAAGTTGATATTGACCAAATTTTGACCGTATCACCCTTTATGTGTAGTTTCCGATAGAAGTCACCGCCAACAACAGCAGTGGCATCTGATTGAAAACGAATGCAGAAGCTTGACAAAATGATTAATATGGAGTCAATGGTTTCAACCGATAATAACACCAGCAGATATATTCAAAGATGAATTATGACAGGGAACCGCACTTTTTTTTTTAATTTTTCTTGTTTCAAATTCAAATCAAGAAAAGTTCGGACCTAGACATTTATCTATATTTCTGAACTTCTTGTCGGAAATTTTGTGAAGCTCTCATCGAAAGTTATCTGAATTTTTCATCGGATGTTCTCAGAACTTCTTCTCAAAAGTTTTCTGAACTTCTCCTCGGATGTACACGGAATTTATTTTCGGAAGGTTTGAACTTCTCCTCGGAAGATCTTTGAACTTTTCGCCGGAAGTTCTCTGGTCTTCTCCTCGAAAGTTCTCTGAACCTCTCCTTGACAGTTCTCTTAACTTCGCCTTGGAAGTCCTCTGGACTTCTTATCGGAAGTTCTGTGAACTTCTCCTCTGAAGTTTTTTGAACTTCTCCTTTAAAGTTCTCTGAACTTCTTCTCGGAAGTTCTCTGAAATTCTCGTTGGACGTACTATGAATATCTTCTGAACATAAGAACATTCCTTTCTGAAGTTCTCTAAACTCGGAACACTTGGAATTTCAGAGAGCTTTAATGAAGTTCTGTGAGCTTCTTGGATCTTTTCTTCGAAAAATCCCTGAGCTGCTCATCAAAAGTTATCTGAACCTCTCGTCGGAAGTTCTCTTATCTTCCTGTCGGAAGTTCTCTGAACTTTTCGTCTAGTTTCAAGGAACTTTGATGAAGTTCTGTGAACTTCAGGGAAGTTCTGTGAACTTCACAGAAGTTCTGTGAACCTTAAAGATTTTTAAAGAACTTTTAACTTCAAGGAAGTTCTGTAAACTTTTCGTCGGAAGTCTTGTGAACATTTGTTCGGAAATTATGCGTTTTGTGAAATTTTTCGTTGGATAATCTGTAAACTTCCCTTAAAGTTCATAGAATTTTGCCTTAAGCTTACGGAATTTTGCCTGAAATTCAGAGAACTTTGCTTGAAGATCACATAATTTCACCTGAACTTCAGAGAACTTCGTTTTAATATCAGATAACTTCCCTTGAAGTTATCCGATCATTCACAAACTACATAGGAACACTTTAAAGCTCCATCGGAGTAGTTCAGCGATCTTCAAGGAAGTATTGTGAACTCTAAAACAGTTCAGCGCATTTCAGAGTTGTTTTGCAAAAAAGCGATAAGCTCCATCAAGAATAATACACGATTTAATCTAGATTTTAGATTCTAGTAGAGAGTGTCTATGTGTACGCGTATTCAGAACGCTGGCAAAACTGGTCAAACAATTGAAAAAGGGCTATCAGTTTATGTAAACAAATCTTTGTAAGCCCTTTCCTCGCAAATCGTAGGCCGCCCACGAAAACCAATGTTGGGATACAATCCCCAACACGATGACGCTGTTGGTTTGCGTGGGCGGCCTACGCTTTAAGAGGAAAGGACTAACAAAGTGTTGTTTACAAAAACGGATCGGCCCTTTTCAATTGTTGGACCAAAAAGGAATCGCTTCGATTTTGGTGAAGGTGAAACGTCTGGAAGCATTTTTCAGAAAGTATTATCACTTTGAATCTTTCCGAGCATAAGTATATGGGCCACCTGAAACATAAAATGACGAAATATGCATCCCAACGTTTGCTCCAGTATAGTAAATATGGAAAAGCAAATTTCAAACGCAAAGTAACAATGGTGCCCGAGATTCGTACTCTAGAAATAGACTCTGTATCGCATCACTGGAAAAAAAAATCTCTGACGGCTTCTATACAAAATAAAAACCCATCTCTTCGGAAGTTATCTGAATTTTTCATCGGAGGTTATCTGAATATCTCGTTAGAAGTTCATTGAACTTCTTGTCGGAAGTTCTCTGATCTTCTCCTCGGAATTTCTTCGAACTTCTCGTACGCAGTCCACTGAACATCTCCTTGAAATTTCTCTGAATTCGTCGGAAGTTGTCTAAATTTTTCGACGTAAGTTCTCTGATCCTCTCCTCGGAAGTTCTCTGATCCTGTCCTTGGAAGTTATGTGATCATCTCCTCGGAAGTTCTCCAAACTTCACCTTGGAAGATATCTGAACTTCTAGTCAGAAGTTCTCTGAACTTCTGCTCGGAAATTGTGTGAACTTCTCTTCGGATTTTTTTTATCAAAAGTCGCTGAACTTCTCCTCGGAAGTTCTCTGAACTTCTCGTTGAAGTTCTCTGAAACTATCCTCACCAAGGAATCAAAAATATGTCCAAATGACAAAAAGACAAGCGATCAACAAGTCGAACGATAACACTTTGTCAGAAATGGAAAGCATTAATGATATAATCTGCTTCCTTTTTTCTCATGACAATCAGCCTTTGCAACTCGGCTAACTCGGGCCGGTAGAAGGAAACAACCAAATTGATGGCAAGCTGCTGCACGAAGTGAAGCCAAAGATGATACACGGGCGTTAAAGAGAATTTTAATGTTATATCTTTTCTGGATTCCGATCAAGCTATGTTCTCCACAATGTATATTTCAACAAAGCAGGCAAGCTATATATCATTATCCTTCTACAACTCCGATCGAGCTGTGTTGCAGAGAGAGTTTGTCGTGGCAAGCGTTTTGTCTTTATCGTCGGTTGCTTTTTGGATAAGTCTTGTAAGCGGACCCATTTGCAAAACAAGCTATCAAATTACAGCACCAAACTAAAATGTCATATGAAACGGTCTGTCATACGACACTGTCGCCGAAGACCGCCCCGGATGTATGTATTTTAGTTTTTATCATTATAAGAACTGCTGAGGTTATGCTTGTGTGAATTCTGAAAATAGCAAGCAACGATGTCCTAGTAACAACATTTCTGATCAGAAATGGTTTAATTTACACCAAATTGAGGCATTAAAATGAAATCACACATGTCATATGATAGTTATTTGATTGTTTTCTTTTTGCTCAAATGTTGTTCTACCGTTTGTGTTGTGAAAAGAGACGACGGTAGAGCATGAGAGTACAAATACAAACAGACTGTTGCGCACGACAACGAAGCGAGTGTAGTAAAAAACGTCAACAGTTTCAACCCCTGGTTAGGATGCGCTGATGATCCTCTGAACTTTTCGTCGGAACTTCCCCAAACTTCTAGTCGGAAGTTCTCTGATTTTTTCTTAGGAAAATCTCTGAAGCTATCCTCAGAAGTTCTCTGAACATCTCGTCGCTCTCTGGAGTCCTTGTCGGAAGTTCGCTGAACTTCTAGTTGGTAGTTCTATGAATTTATAGTGGGATGTTCTCTGAACTTCTCCTTCCATAAACTTCCAAAAAGTTCATGAAACTTCGGACAAGTTCACTGAACTTCTGATAAGTTCACGGAACTTCTGACTTCCGACATGTTCCGACGAGAAGTTCATAGAACTACTGACGAGAAGTTCAGTGAACTTGCGATGTAAAGTTCAAAGAATTTCCAAGTAGAGGTTCAGCGAACTTCCGACTAGATGATCAGAGACCTTCTCTGAGATTTTCTTCGAATGTTATCTGAATTTCCTCTCGGAAAATCCCTTCGGAAGTTCTCTGAACTTCTTCTCGGAAGAACTCGGAACTTCTCGTCAGAAGACTTTTCGTCGGAAGTTCTCTGAATTTCTTTTCGGAAGTTCGTAGAATGTCTCGCCAGAAGCTCTCTGAATTGCTAGGGGTATACTACAAATGCCAAACTCCCTACATTTTGGTTGAAATCAACATGTTTTCGGTTTTGACGTTCTAAAGATTGGATTGTGCGATTGATCGTTTTTTTCAGTCAAATTTCATTTCACAAAAATTTTCTTAATTTTATTCATATATATTCATATATTTAAAGGAACAACTGTTCGTTTATTCTTTTGGTTTGCCAAATCTGAACTGCCATGCCTTTCGCTTAACCCCTTCCATTAAATTTTGCACAGTGGTCTCATCGACCTTGTTCGCTGCCGAACGCCAGTTAGATTTAAACTGCTGCTCATTTTCCATGGATTTACTAGTTTATTTTTTGAGATACCGTTTGACCAAGGCCCAATATCGTTCGATAGGGCGGAGTTCTGGGCTGTTGGGAGGGTTTTGGTCTTTCGGTACCACAACCACGTTGTTCGCATCGTACCACTCGATTGCCTTTTCCCCATAGTGGCAGCTCGCCAAGTCCGGCCAGAACAGCACAGGTCTATTATGTTGCTTTAGGAATGGTAGCAGCCGCTTTTCCAGGCACTCCCGTACGTAGATCTCTTGATTGATGGTTCCCGTAGTAATGAAAATGCCTCTTTTTAGACCACACGTGCACATGGCCTGCCAGACGAGATATTTATTTTTGGGAACTTCGATAGTTTGATGGTTTTGAAAATTTCAGCTTGAAATCCACCTTCACATAAATTGCGTGTCAGTGTTCACTCGGCTGTCGACAAAAGCAGGCCACTCTCGATGTGTGCTACGCGATCGTCTGTTTTGATCGGCATTGTGGCATTGTGTGGTCCTCCTCATTGTTCTTCATCAGCAGTTCTTTCGTTCGATGCGTCGTCGACTTTGGAAAGCAACCGTTTAGTGATGAGTGTGTGAGTGCTGACCACGTTTTGCGTTCATTGCTGCAATGGAAGCGCTCTGACCCCCGTTGGCAATACTGCCATACAATGAAACCACTGGAAGCGGCTTCCGGTCTGATGGAGGAGACTTTTTGGATAGCGGAAGATAAAGTGTTTATTGTGTTGTACCTTTTGACTATAGTTTTAAGATGTATTGTATAGTGACCAAGAATCCTCGGCTCTGTAAAGTTAATTCGGTTGAGCCTTATCAAATAAATCAATAAACAAAAAAAAAAAAAATTTCGTGTGAAAACGTCGGATTCTCTTGCTGCGCGAGCAAAATTTTGACACGCTGCTCCTCTTGCTTGGACGTCATTTTGGACTGGAGGAGAGCAAACGGTGAAAACTCATCATAGCAACCATTGTATATACACTCAACTTCCAAATGCAGCATTCCAGGTTTTTTTTATGCATTTTCAACAGAAATACACCAATTTGAAGTTGACCAATTTTTGCGCGTTCCAGACTTTAGTTTAATTGGATTTGACGTTTTGGCTCAGAATCCAGTTCTGAATCAATGGGAAAATCAACAGATTGTTTAGATATTCCATTTTCATGTTGGTTTCAAACGTTGTTCAGTAACAGTCCTCTGCAGGAAACCCCAGGTTATTGGCCAGATTATGAAATTTTGTCATTTATGTTATAGTACTGCCAGACTACAGAGTTATAATATGTTAAAGCGCTATCTTGATGGTGGTTTCTGTGTTGCATTTATTTGACAACCGTTATAACATGTTATAACTCTCCAGTCTGGATAGCGTTTTATCGTACCTTTGTTAAGTTGAATATACAGTATTAAAAAATGGCTTCTTTGAAGATTCTGAAAGATGATTCCAAAAGAAGGTTTCTAATGAAGATTCTACAAGAAGCTTTTTTAGGAAGCTGATTCTCATCGGCGTAGCTTACGGGGGTGCCAAAGCCCCCTCCACAATTATCTTGTTCGCCCTTCAGAAAATTTAAATGTGTTTTTATACACCGTCCTTTGCCAAGCACTTTCGATGTTATATTTTATAGACATTTAATCAATAGCATAATAAGACGTCTTCAGGCTCTACAAAGAGGCTAAGGGTTCAGGGATTTTTCTTTTACCTCAGGGAACTACGTAAAACTTTAAGAAGTTCAGGGAACATCCTAGAAATTACCAAAACTTAGTAGAAGTTCTGGGATCTTCATAGAGCTTCAGAAAAAAATCGTAGAAACTCATGTAGCTTTGGAAAAGTTCAGAAAACTGCGTAGAAGTGGGAACTCTATTTAAGTTTTGGGATCTTCGTAGAAGTTAAACATTATTTAATTTCAGGGAACCACATTATTGCTCGGGGATCTTCATATAATTTCAGGATACTTTCTTGAAGCCTCGCGACCTTGGAATAGTTCAAGGAATTACGTACAAGTTCAAGAAATTTCGTACGTGGAACTTCACGGAAAACCAATGAAAAACTTAGCAGTGCAGCAAACTTTGTAGAAGTTTTGGAAATTTCGTAGCATTTTGAGAAGCAGCTTGAAACTGCACTTAGGGTATTTTGTAGAAGATCTAAAAATAGTTCAATAAACTTCTAAGATCTTCAGGGATCCTCGCTTCAATTTAGGGAACTTCGTTGCAGTTTGTCAGAGATCTTACTTCAAAAAAGGTCAATGAACTTCTTGGAAGTTTCGGGAATTTCATTAATTTTCAAGGAACTTTCCAGATGTTCAAGAATATTTGTAGGTGATGGGGTTTTCTCCAGAAGTAATCGTAGAAGTAAGAGAGTTGGAAAAATATGGAATTTGGAATAAATTCAGGGAGTTGGAGGAGTTGAGGAAATTTTGTAAAACTTAAGTGAGGTTTTTAGATGTTGAGGGAACATTACATACGTCGCAGGATATTCTTTCAGACAACAGCAAAAGATCTCCAGATCGACGAAGATATTCTTTGGATATTTTTTTAAAGACTTCTAGTTCATCAAGTTCTGAAGATTTCCAACTGTTAGAAAGTACAAATGAAGTCTTTCACATATTCTTCGAAGACTGCAAGTTGATCAGAAAGTATCCAAAAGTACTCTAGCTTATAGAAACTGATGGAATCTTGTATTATGAATCTAGACTTTATAAACATGTTTGAACATTTTTTATAGGGAAGACGGGTGATTTAGCTATTTTGTCAAGAATTGACACTCCAGAATAGTGTGGATGACTTACAACATTAAATCAAATTTAATTAAGAAAAAACAAACACAGAAAAAGTTCGAAGTACGAGTAAATAATAAATTGGCACCGAATGGGTTCAACTGAAACTAAATTCATTTTAAAAAAGCTTTTGTAGAAAGAAATTTAAATACCTAGTATCTAGTTTCAAACACAATCATACAAGTTTTGAGTTCATTCCTTTCGATTAGAATTAAAGTAAAATTTGTGACTTTAATCTTAATTTTATTTCTTACTCCGTGATCTTTGAAGTTAGTTAGTCCGAGGTATCGAAAAAAATCTAGTTAAATGCTTAATAATTTTAATTTTTAATCAAACATGAGAATCTGGACATTTGAAATACGGTATGGATCTTAAAAATCCAAAGAAAATTAAATTATAATCTGATTGTTCATAATTCTTTCACAACTGAGATTCAAGATTTTTCGAAGTTTTAAAATCTTAATTTTGTTGTTTTTCTTATCTCGAAAAAAATTCCTCTTGAAAAATTATGTAAGTCTCAGAATCTTGGTAAGTTTCCTAAGATCTTTAATTACGATTTTATTTTGAAGTCCGGGAGATTCAAAGCTGGTCGACGAGCTTGAAACTTTTGGTTATTTGATATTTTTCATTCCGTAGCAAAACGGTATACTGGTACTCAGAATTTCGTGAAAATTGCTAAGTAGTTTTGTTCCTTGTCGCAAAATATTAAACCCGTATTTTTTTGTCAGTAGGATGATCATTTCCATGTTAAAGTGGTAAAAAATAACGATTTTTTTTTTCAAAAATTACTTTTTTCAAAAATTCATAACTTTTGAACCACTGAGCCGATTTTAAAGATCAAAATATCAAATGAAAGGTAATTAAAAGTACATATATTGACAAAAAAAAAATGTGATTTTTTATTGAAAAACATCGATTGTATTTGTTTTTTTTATGGATTTCATGATTTGTAGATAGAGAGCGAAATATGTTTTGTATTTTTCCTTGAAAATTTAGGCTTTTTTACACAACATATAAACAAATCAATGATGTTTTTTTTTTCGTTTTTGAATCATATTTTTTGAAGTTATCAAGTTTTGGGGTTTCGCTCAATACTCCTATGCAACTAGACTACCATGCCTCTCTATTGACTTCTAGCAACTGTTACGTTGTCTCGACCTATGTCATATGTCCTTTATGTATTTATTCTATGTTTACATTGTCATGTTTCAAAGACAGACATTTGAATTTTTTTAAATTAAAAGTCCTTGAATTTAATATTGGTACCTATTCATGAGATTTAATTCATGATTAAATATAGATGATCTAAAGAAATCAATTTACAACATTCATGAAATTAGCTATCCCTGAGAATTATCTACAAGGAGAATTTTCTTAAGTTTTAAATCTTTGAAATTCTTCTGAGATCCGGACAATATGTAATTTCATTACAAAATGCTTGAACGAACGATCATTGCTTGTTGAAAATCAATATGTTTTTATGGCTAAGCGTTGTTATGCAATAAATACAATACAATTTAATGTTCCTCCATTAAAACAATAGTAAGCTTCGCCATAATAGGTTGTATTATTGGACAAGGCGGAAATGTATCCAACAAGAAAATAAAATTAAAAATAGCTTTGACGGATTTTGATTTAATGGCAGTTCAAAATTTTCTATTTAACCGTAGCTCAACAAAACAAAACAAACATGCCACAGGCCCCCCTTCAGTAACTTTTGACGCCAATGCTGATTCTAGACGTATGCTCTTGGCTCCGAACCTCTGACTAAAAAAACACGGGCAGGACAGTAAATCTGAATAGCTACGGAGTAGAAGAGCATTTTTTAAGATTTCAGGAGCATTGCATCGTTTTAATATTAGGTTTCCATAGCTGCTTAATACCCCGTACAGACTATGGCTTATATCATGTAATATAGGCTGTCTTGCAATGAGCACTCATACATAGGATTTCCAGTGAAAATTAGATGTATAAGTGCTCATTGCAAGACAGCCTATATTACATGATATAAGCCATAGTCTGTACGGGGTATAAGGTTATCTGAAGCTAAAATTATCAGTTGGATAGTTCGCCTCTCTCTTATGCAAGGCCCTCACTAGCTCTCACTCACTGAAATGAGTCACTTTTACCCAGCGCTGAGTGACCTTCGCTTTTCGAAATTTCTCCGTATACGAATGAGTAAATGTGACTCACTCTCTAAGTATGATTCGTTTTCAGTGCTTATTTAGTGAGACAATTTGTTTTGATTATAATCGCTTTATTGCCCTTGAAGAGATTATTTTAGGATAACGCCACAATGGAACCTCAGCTTATAAAGCATCAAGTTTTAGAAAATGCAATACCTAAATTGCAGAACCTATAATTGCAGCGTTTGCAGTTGGCAAACAAAAATGGAACTAAATATAAATGAGTGATAGGCAAGTGACCTACCTGAATGTGGTGCCCCCATGACGATTGTAAAAACGACTATCACAGCAAGTAGTTGCTTCTGATTGCAGCAGCAGTTGCATCCGAAGCTGGCAAAGTTTCGTCGAGCCATATTATTCCTTGTAGCATGCAGTGCTCCAGCTTTTCCCTAGCTAGTCATTTATTCTAACATCCCACGTTGATTCGCTATGTTTTATACCATAATGCAATGTTTTTTTTTCACTTTCCCGGGGAATTTCCCACGCGCGTTGTGCTCGAGTCCTCGTTGAAGCGCAGCGTTCAGAGCTTCAGGGTAATATTACACCTGAAACGTGTGTCGTGTTCTGTTGCTGTCGCTTCGTTGGATGTGCATTTATTATTAGATGAGAACAAAAGGTAAACTGCAACTCGGGGGGAAAATTCTGCGCTTTGTTATGCCGACGTCGTCTCTCGTCCTTGGTTGATTTTCCTGGGACACGCTGCATAGGTACCGGAAGTGTCGCAGTCGATGTTCACCCAACTGCTGCCACATTGTGCTGCGCAACACATCCACATGGTGGGATTGTCATCTGGTTTCACTCCTGTTTACATAATCCGGTCCTTGTAGGTATGCGTATTTAATTCACAGCAGATTGCTACTTTATGTTTTTTTATGCACACCGTCTGTCACAAAAGATGACACAATTTTTCTCTACACCTGTTAGATTGCGAACACTACCGGTTGATGGGAAGGGGCGGATAATGTGAGCGGACATGTTCCGGAAATGGAGAGCGTTTGCAGTTGAGCATATGTAGAAACGGTTCCCTGTTGCACAGCTATCGCGGTTCTGTTCTGAAAATGAAGCAAATAAACGAATGGAACACATTAGTTGGGGTTCGTCGTACTTTCGTTATTATTGTTCGAGATTTTTTTTTTTCGTCGTGATCGCCCATTTCCGTTCAATCGATCAGAAAAAATCAATAATATCAATGATTTCACCGTACACAAATCAATAATAGGTTTGTTCCGATGCGTTAGTTCATTAGCTACAACATAAATTCCGTTATAGTACGTTCAGACTACAGAGTTATAACATGTTATAGCGCTATCTTGATGGTGGTTTCTGTGTTGCAATTATTTGACAATCGTTATAACATGTTATAACTCTCCAGTCTGTACAGTGTTTTAGAGCGCATCTTTGACAGAAATATTCAATTTTTTGTTCAAACCCGTTCAAAAAAGAGAGGTAAAGCGCGGGTTGTGCTTAGTAGGACGGAAATTAGATCAGAAACCCTACATGTTTTTGCTCAAGACAGTATGTGGTTATGTGTATTTCTTGCAATGTTATAGAACTTTTTCACTTTATTTAATCCTATTTTTGACTGTATACGAGCCAGGAGAAATCAGCATAGCAACAGCCGGGGAAGCTACGTCGAAACGACCAACGCCAACAAGCCACATCGATCGATGCACCGTAGAAATGATGAGTCAGGAAGAATACAGCGTAGCAACAACCCAGGAAAGCAACGTGGACACGATCAACGGGTACCAACGTGGAGGACCGATCGAACGATATTGGTTTGTGCTGAACTAGGGGCCAGACAGCTTTAAATCATGAGTAATTTTTAAGCAAATTTTGAGTAGCTCTGAGTTACTCGCGCTGCTCAATGATGAATATCGTTGTCAACATGTCAATATATATCGCAGCAACTCAGTCAACGAGAGAAAATTTTTGATCGAGCTATGTGTCACATATGTTACACCGGTGTAAAACAATTTTGTAAACTTCTTTTCTTATATTCTAGCGTATCAGTTGCATTCCCTGCATTTTGCATGACTTTAATTACTTTGGTCAGCCATTACTAAGGAACAAGTCGCTTCTACCATATAATTATTCCAGATATCGCAGTGGAAGTGAAAAATCATTGCCAATAACTCTTTGTAAATTGAAAGCATACTACGAATATTCTACCAAACACGTAATGAAAACAAACCAGAAATAGCTCTTGATGATCTGGGAATAATTAAACGGGTTTTAATCAGGGTAAAACTTAACAAGCGCAGAGTATTAGTTAAAACACCATTCTTGTCGTTACTACCGAATGTTCAAATAATAGGATGACGAACTATGCAATCATTCCATAATCATTCCTGTAAATCCATATAAGTTGTTAGAGTTCGTATGATCGATGTTGGAATATAGAGAAACGTTTTCAGTTTGTAGCAGTATCTATAAAGTATCTTAAAAAAGAAAGTTTTTTTTTAAGAGAAAAATAACTTACTAAGCAAAACTACTAACGGCGCCGGTGGTGTAGTGGTACGCGTGATTACCTCTCACCCCAGCAGGCCTGGGTTCAATCCCAGTCGGCGCCGCCGGGATGTTCTGAGGCATAACATCTCTGATCACGCCTTCCTTCGGATGGGAAGTAAAGCCGTTGGTCCCCGGTTCATGAGTTGATGGGTCGATAGGTAGGGTCCAGCTGTGGGAGCTGCCTTCCTGGCACGTCGGTAGCATTGGTGTTCAGCACGGAAAACAAGATCGACAGAAAAAAACAAACCAAAGGAAAAAAAAAAAAAATAAGCAAAACTACAGCTGAAAGTATCTTTAATAAGGAAATCTTAATCTAAATCCTAAGCAAAACTGTTAATGATGGCTGACGTTATTTTGTTTGTAAATACGACAGATTGAAAAAAAAGTTAAATTAAGGCTACTTTGTTATTTATTGAGTAGCTACGAGTAACTCACAGTTACTCAATGTTAATATATAAGCTCAGAGTACAGCTGACTTGCCCCTAGGTGCTGAATAGGTAGTTGTTTTATATTCGGCCGTGAACACAACGACGATATAGGCGGAACGGTGGACTGGGAGTTACGGACAGCACAAGGTTCACCACCGGGTACCAACTCCAGGGCAGGGTAGGCAGGGATAATCCAAACAATTCACGTACTGCTGCTATTAACTAGTTATTATTTATTCTATTCTTTAATTTTTTGTTTTTCACTGGTTGACTTCCAATTTTATTCTGATCATCCTCGGTTTAGGGGTCCCATATTTATACCAAGTTTGGCTCACTTCGAGAACATTCGAAACAAGCCTGTTACTAACGACGTTTTTACTGTTGCTAACATAACAACGTTGTCTGCTTGTTGTTGTTCCTAAAGACGTTGCTTACTTGGATCGCTTTAGGAAGTGTTTTTCTCGTACATTCTGCCCCCGATGGAATGCAATTCCAATTCTAACTGTAGATTCTGGTGGTTATCCTGTAGCGGCAACGGGGTTAACTTGCTTACTGCTCGAAGATACACTCCAGTTGTTGTCTGTATATCAGCAACTCGCCCGATACCGTCCTTCCCTGGATGAACTGCGACGATTCTTGCTAGTTTCCATGTTTGCACTGGTTGGTTGTCCTCTGCCAATAGAACAACTGTGTCGACGTCGATATTGGATTGTTTCTTGGTCCACTTCGCTCTTGATTGTAGTGTTGACAGGTACTCTCGAGACCACCTTTTCCAAAAATGGTCCCGCAGCTGATTCAGATACTGCCATCTTGTCAGACGATTGATAGAAACGTCCTCGTATGATGGTTTGAGTATCGGTTCCAGTGGTCTTCCAAGCATGAGATGAGCCGGAGATATCGGTTTTTGCCAAATGCAATTTTACCACCTTTACTCCAGCCTCCCACAATCCTCCGAAGTTCGGTGATCTCGGTGGGATGAATTCCCATTCCACTTCTCGACGTAGCAGGAAATTGTTGATTTTATCCTTTTCGAGCTCATCATTGAACAAGGCACGTAGCTGGCGTAACTCCTTGAATGCACCAACGAAATTTGTTCCGTTGTCCGAGAATATTTTCCGCACTATGCCCCGTCGATTCACAAACCGGTCTAGTGCGGCCAGGAATGCCTCCGATGTTAGGTCTGACACAAGTTCAAGGTGAACCGCCTTTGATACTACGCACACAAATAAAGCGATGTATGCCTTCACGACCATTGTCTTACGTTTACCTTCCTTCACGAAAACTGGCCCAGCGTAGTCGACGCCAGTCAGTTCGAATGGTGCGGCAATGTTCACTCGGGATTCAGGAAGATTCCCCATTAGTGGTTGGATCATCCTTGGCTTCATACGAAAACATCTCATGCAATTATGGATTACCTTGCGGATGGTTGAACGGGCGTTGATGAGCCAAAATCTCTGACGAATTGCTGCCAATACTCCGGACTGGCCTTCGTGGAGTCGTTCTTCGTGAATTTTCTTGATAAGCAACTCCGTTACTCGATGTTTTGGTGGAAGCATCAGTTGATGTTTGGCGTCAAAGGACAATTTCGAATTTTGTAGACGTCCACCGACTCGTAGGAAACCGTCCTTGTCTATGAATGGTTGCAATGCGGCCAGACGCCTTGGAATTTCACCATGTTGGACACACTGGATCTCCTCATGTAGTTCGTTTTGTTGAAGAACACGGATGATGTAACTTGTCGCCTTACGCATGTCCTGCACGGTCAATCGTCCACAGGAATCTCGCTTATCCTTAGGAGTTTGCACACGGCGAACGAGGCGTGCTATGTGAGCGTAAACACGCTGCAGTTTGTAGAATGAATCGAACCGTTCAAAGCTAGTATCGAGTTTCTTCACTATCGGGTTTGCGATGACCACAGTTTTTAGTTCAGGAATCAGGTCGTCGGGAATCTCTTCTATTGGCTCCATCCTATAGCTGACTTCACGAAGAAAAACTGGACCGTTCCACCACAGCTGACATTTGTTTAACAGGGTTGGTTTCATTCCTCGGGATACGATGTCCGCCGGGTTTTCATCCGTATTGACGTAGCTCCAGCGGCAGTGTTTGGTCAGTTTGTTGATTTCAGCCACTCGGTTGCGAATGAAGACTTGCAGCCCATCCAAAGGTTTCCTTATCCAAGCCAAGGCTATTTGACTATCGGACCACAATCTGATTTTGCGGATCTCCAGTTTTAACGTCGGGATCACCTTATCCACCAGCTTGGCTAACAGTTGAGCGGCACACAACTCTAGTCGAGGGATGGTCAACTCACGAAGGGGAGCTACCTTGGATTTACTGCATAAAAGATTAGACACTGTTGACCCGTCTTTACGAATGCAGCGAAGGTAAATACATGCGCCATACGCACATTTGGAGAAATCAGCGAAACCATGAATCTCCATTGTTTCCGTATCAGGAACCACAACGCATCTTGGAGTCTTGAAATTGTTGAGGTGGCTCAATGATGTCTGGAACTCTGTCCATCGCTGGAGTAACTCACCTTCCATAGGTTCATCCCATCCAAGGTTGGTAGCCCACAGGCACTGCAAGATCATCTTTGCTTCGACGATCACTGGTGACACTAATCCCAATGGATCAAATAACTTCGCTATTTGGGACAGGACACGCCGCTTCGTTGGTTTGTCTACGTTATCCGTTGGTTCAGACGACTTGAAGAACAGGAACAGGTCTTTCTTTGGATCCCACAGAAGTCCCAAAGCCTTGATTACTTCATTTGCGCTGGAGTCCTGGATGGGCACTAGGGTCTCTTGATTTCCTTCAGGAATTCCTTCAAGCACATCTTCTGAGTTTGAACACCACTTTCGAATTGGAAATCCACCTTTCAGCATCAACTCCTCCAAATCACGACGTAACTTCTTGGTTGGATAATCCTCACTCTCGTCCGGGCTAGCTGGATAAGTGATCTCACAGCGAGAAACGACGCCGCTGATGTACCGTAGGTAACGGTCAATAACTCCAAGGCTTTCAGTACTTCCGACAGGTGTCCTCGCCAGAAGATTCTCTGGTACTGAGTCTGGGAGGGATCAACGAGAATTTGTCGGTACATTTTGGATACGTCTACGGTGAAAACGTAGGTATGGGTTCGAAAACGTAGTACGATGCTGAACAGGTCACTTTGGCTGCTGGTTCCAGTCATTAGTACGTCATGCAGGGACAGTTTACTCGCTTTGGTTGTTGCGTCAAACACAACACGAAACTTTGTGCTGCTACTGGATGGCTTGAAGACACAGTGATGCGGCAGATAGTACGATTGTAGACCAGGAGGATCTTCTTCCTCCCTCACTTCACGGCAGTGACCCAACGATTGATATTCGTCGATGAACTTCGCATACTGAGCCTTCAGGTCAGGATCTCGCGCCAATATTTTCTCCAACAACAGGAATCGTTTCAACGTCAGGGATCTGTAACCTTTCAACTGGTCCACTGATTCACGGAATGGCAGCTGGACAACAAATCGTCCATCTTCATTACGACGATAAGTCCGTTGAAAGTGTTCTTCGAAACGTTCTTCTTCACTCGTCATCATTGTTGGTTCAGCGATTTCCTCTTGGTCGAAAAACCGCTGCAAGCATGCTTCCAATCCATCGGTTACAGCAAGGTTGACACATACTGAAGAATCTTCTTGCATTTCCTCGTACGACCCAGCCACGACCCATCCGAACTGTGTTTCGTACAAGGTAGGCAGGTGATCGGCAAGTTTGATTTGGCCTTGCTTCAGAATGTTGAAGAAATGTTCGGCACCAATCAGCATTTCCACTTCTCGTAGACGGTTGAATGAAGCATCGGCCAACAGTACACCGGATGTAATATGCCAGGAATCCACTCTAACATTTGCCGACGGAATGGTACCAGTCACCTTCGGTGTGACGAGACAATCAACATTGGCAGTGAAGTTGCTGTAGTTGGATGTCATTCTCACCACCGTTCGATGGCGTATCTGGGAACGCGTACCTCCTACGCCGACTACAGGAACATTAGCTGGGAATTTCGGCAGGTTTAATTTCTTCACCACGGACTCCGACAACAAATTGATCTGTGATCCAGAATCCAGCAGTGCTCGAACCTGGTGAGTGTGGCCTCCTTTAGAACGCAGAATGACCATCGCTGTCATTAGGAACACCTGCTTGCTTGGTGAACGAAACACGCTGGAACAGGAAGCATTCACAGGCTGCTTCACCACTGCTGGTACTGGATCTACTTCGGCTGGCTTAGGCGGCTCACTCGTTCTTACTTCAGGTTTCTCCCGTTGCTCGAAATGAACTAGAGTGTGGTGCTTTTTGGAACACTTTCAGCAGGATTTATTGCTTGGACATGCTGCACTACGGTGGCCCTTCCTCAGGCAATTGAAGCACAGATTCGTCGCTTTCAGCTTGTCTTGACGCTGGTCTACGGTCATCCTTTGAAAAGTCGAGCATTTGAAATTCTGGTGCTGACCGGAACAAAAGTCGCACGCATATTCCGATGTTGCTGTTGCAGCATGCGACGACTTAGAATGTCCACCTTTCGATGGAGCAGTCTTGGCGATCGGTACCTTAGATGCTGCGGTAGGAGTAGTGGTTTCACATCGTTCCAGAATCACGCACCGCTGCTTCAGGAATGCGATCATCTGCTCATACTCAGGAAGCTCGGACTGGTTGATTGAAGCTTCCCAGAGTGCAGAAGTCTGGTCGTCTAAGGCACGTGTCAGTAGTGTCACCACAAACAACTGAGACATTCCGGTTAAACGCTGGTTGAGCTTAACGAGATTGTCGACGTGACGGGTGCATTCATCTACCAGGTTGCGCAGATCCTTTGATGATTTCTTGAGAACGTTTTGCATATTCAGGAGGCCAACGATGTGTGACTCGATGATCAATCGCTGGTTTCCAAATCGTTCTTCCAGGATCTCCCATGCTCGTGCATAATTCAGTGCCAACATTTCAAAGGGGCGTAATTGCTTTTGTAAACAATGACTTTAGCCATCAATTTCTCGCGAATGAAATCTTACCTCTTCAAAATAACAATGCTAGCTGGTAGAGGAAACATTCCTCTACCTGCTGGTGTCATTATTTTTCATGAGTGAGCTTTTATTCGCGAGAAATCGATGGCTAAGGCCATTGTTTACAAATGCAATTACGCCCCTTTGAAATGTTGGCACTGAATTGTTGTTTTGCAGTGTCTCCAAATCGATCACACCTGCAGCATCTGCCTTCAGCAAATTTTCCAAATGGTACAGCTTTACAGCGTCGGAATCGTTTGATCGCTGCATCATGTCCTGAAACATGGCCTTGAAGCGTGGCCATGCTTCATAACGACCGTCGAAGGTTGGTAGAGGAGTGCGCTAAGACTGGGTGTGAATGATGAAAATTGAAGCCTGGTTCGCTCTTGCTGATGTCGAAGGCACTGACACGGGCAGGGTTGCTCTGTTCTCCATCTCAATCATCTCGATCATCGTCTCTATCATGACCAAGGTTTCATTGTAGAGGGCTTCGAATGCAATATACCTTTCCTCCTGAGCATTGACGTTCTCTTCTTTCACGGAGGCGGCGATGGCATCGTGAATCTCGTTGTATTCTTGATAAATCACTTCCACGTTCTTGGAGTAAACCCGCAATAAGGGAAGCGGTAGCCTCTTGTTCGCAGTTTCTGCTGCAGTCAGGGAATTGAAGATCCGTGTGACCTTCGCCTTTACTTGGCCACGCTTCTGGATCAACACCTTCACATCTTCCGAATTTTCCATTTTCCGGGGTGGGGTGCGAGGTAACATCTCCTCACACGCGAAGGTGTCCGGTTACTCGGAAGGAATACTTCACACTTCGCAGGTTTTCTTGGCACGGTTCACGTTCGGACTACAATCGCAACGGTGGAACATACACTCACGAAATATCCGCTCGATTTAGTACGACACGCGGATAACGTTTCTATGGTAACCGCGACGGAAGGGCGAAAAACACTCACGGACGTCACGACGAGGAATATCAACACGCACTAGGGCGTCGCGATGACGGAATAAATCACGGGGTTTCGCGTTGTCAAAGCCACGCGAACGCTTTTTCACGTTGTTAAGCCACGCGAACTCCTTTTCACGTTGTCAAGCCACGCGAACGCTTTTTCACGTTGTCAAGCCACGCAAAACGATTTTCTCACCTAGCAGCAGCACGCCAGTCCAGCATCCGGTTCGAAGGACCAATGTTTTGTATTCGGCCGTGAACACAACGACGATATAGGCGGAACGGTGGACTGGGAGTTACGGACAGCACAAGGTTCACCACCGGGTACCAACTCCAGGGCAGGGTAGGCAGGGATAATCCAAACAATTTATGTACTACTGCTATTAACTAGTTATTATTTATTCTATTCTTTAATTCTTTGTTTTTCACTGGTTGACTTCCAATTTTTTTCTGATCATCCTCGGTTTAGGGGTCCCATATTTATACCAAGTTTGGCTCACTTCGAGAACATTCGAAACAAGCCTGTTGCTAACCTAACAACGTTGTCTGCTTGTTGTTGTTCCTAAATACGTTGCTTACTTGGATCGCTTTAGGAAGTGTTTTTCTCGTACAGTAGTTTTATTTAATAAAAGGTTTAACATCAGGGAAATTTAGTTAGTCTTAAGTGTGCGTTCCATTGTAAACGGTTGAAAGTTGAATAATTTTTTTTATAATACTCGTAAACGTTCGAGCATTACTTATATAGGGGAGATGGTGGAAAATTGAGACAAAATATCAAACTGCTAATATTTTAAGTGTGGCTTGTGGAATTGAGTAGCAGTTAGTCCAGTTTGGCTCGTGTTTGTATACACAATGGAAAAACACACGATCATTCAACGTGACCCTATTCACTCCCCAAGTATTCTTTTGAACGTCATAAAACTTTGTTCAAAATATAATACTAAAAACGTGAATTTCAGGCAAATTTTTTAAAACTTCGTATACCTAGTTGTTTGAAGATGTATAGCTTCGGTAACTTTTATTAAAATTCTACGTTCTATAACTTTGCCCAAGACAGCAAATCTCTATCTTGCGATACACTGTGCCATTTTTTGAGCATGAGCATGAGCATGATTGACCACCCACGGTTGCTACTCTTTTATTGCCAGATCATCTGTGATTACACAGAGAACCAATATACGATGCTTGGGACTAGTAATCATCCTCAATGTGTAAAAACTGATAATCTCAAACTAGGCAATACCAGCGTCGGCCGCTCCCGAACGCAGGTCAAGAAAGGAATGGGTAGGAATGTGTTGACGTGACACTCGCTTTGATGGAAGCCGAGAAATTGTCTGCACCTCCACGAGGAGTCACTGGAATGTTGGGTAAGAGGGTAGGGTTTGCAGCAGGGTTCGTTTTGGTAAACGATAAGCTGAATTGATGTCCAAACAATAGGGAGGGGTTTTATATTATGAAATTAGTTCAAAATTATTTAACTGACAGAACTCTGCAGGTAAATTATCAAAATTCCAAATCTAATCGACTACCTGTTAGAGCAGGAGTTCCTCAGGGTAGCATTCTTGGGCCTATATTGTATAACATTTTCACTTCGGACCTCCCTGATTTGCCTCAGGGTTGCCACAAATCTTTGTTCGCTGATGACACAGGCATTTCCGCTAAAGGAAGAAGTCTTCGTGTTATTTGCAGCAGACTGCAGAAAAGTTTAGATATTTTCTCTTCTTATTTACAAAAATGGAAGATTTCTCCCAACGCTTCCAAAACTCAACTTATAATATTTCCACACAAGCCTAGAGCTTCGTTTTTGAAACCTAGTAGTAGTCACATAGTCACTATGAACGGAGTTCCAATTTCCTGGTCAAACCAAGTGAAATATCTTGGATTAATACTTGACCAAAAATTAACTTTTAAAGATCACATTGAGGGCATTCAGGCCAAATGTAACAAAAGGAGTGTTCACTCGGCTGTCGACAAAAGCAGGCCACTCTCGATGTGTGCTACGCGATCGTCTGTTTTCTCGGCAGCAACCATTGTGTGGTTCTCCTCATTGTTCTTCATCAGCAGTTCTTTCGGTCGATGCGTCGTCGACTTTGGAAAGCAACCGTTTCGTGATGAGTGTGTGAGTGCTGACCACGTTTTGCGTCCATTGCTGCAATGGACGCGCTCTGACCCTCGTTGGCGTACAACAATTTGCCATACAATGAAACTACTGGAAGCGGCTCCAATTCTGATGGAGGAGGCTTTTTGGATAGCGGAAGATAAAGTGTTTATTGTGTTGTACCTTTTGACTATAGTTTTAAAATGTATTGTATAGTGACCAAGAATCCTCGGCTCTGTAAAGTTAATTCGGTTGAGCCTTATCAAATAAATTAATTAAAAAAAAAAAAAAAAATGTAACAAATATATTAAATGTTTGTATCTTCTTATAAACAGGAAATCCAAACTTTGCCTGACGAATAAACTTCTAATATTTAAACAAGTTTTTAGACCGGCCATGCTTTACGCTGTGCCAATATGGTCTTGTTGTTGCACTACCAGGAAAAAAGCACTTCAAAGGATTCAGAACAAAGTTCTGAAAATGATTTTGAAGTTGCCTCCCTGGTACAGTACTACTGAGGTACATAGAATTTCGAATGTTGAGACTTTAGAACAAATGTCCAACAAAATAATGAATAATTTCAGACAAAAATCGTTGCAATCCTCAATTGCAACGATTAATTCCCTTTATACTTAGATAAGATTTAGTTTTAGTTTTTAGTTTTAAGATATCAATTGTTATACTGACATGCAGGTTAAAAAACCTGTTTAAAATACGTAATTGCCAAGACATGAACAATGTAAAAACACTTAGATATATATCATAACAATTAAGGCTGGTACGTTACTGCAGTAACTGGAGCACCTAGGTTAAAAATGAAATGTAATTTATTTTGAATTTGGAACAAATAAAGAGTTAAAAAAAAAAAAAATAGGGAGGGGTTACTGTATAAATAAATAAAAAGGAATTGACAAGTGGACCTACACCAACAGCAACTGGCCTCCTCGTAGACTTTTTCGACCCATCACAGGTATCTACTTAAAACACAGACGTCAAAATTTCGGATCCATCTCATCAACATATAGTTAATAAAATATAACAAAATGCAAATAATCTTGATTTTAGCCACTCAATTTATTAAAACTCAAGCTATATATGAAAATATAATTTCATGGTATGATTGAACTCAAATTTACACATTTACTGAATCCACAATTTAATTTAAGAATCAATTTGCTTAATAATCGAGGTTACTTGAGCAGACAGGAGTTATAAAAACAAGAATCGATGAATAAATCTTGAAATAGCAAAACTCTGCAAAGGTAAAACAATTTAAAAACATTGGCCTAATGTATGATCATATTCAATTTATTCTCATGGTAATTCAAATTCTGAAAACCACAGATCATATTTATTATAATTAGATCAAAGATAAATAACAATGATATGCTATTTGATACACCTTCTGGTACTTCAGGATCTGCAGGACAAATATTTTCTAGAAATGAAAATTATAGTTATAATGATATAATGAAAATTATAGTTATAATGATATAATATGTGAAATAAAAGTAATTTACTAGTCATGCAATACATAAAGAATGTAAAATAAACAAGTATTACAAAATACAAATAAGCTTGATTTTAGTTAACCTCAATACCTTCAACCGATTTCAACTTCTGATATTTTATTGGAATTAAAACAAACACTTTATTATGCACTGCGATACACTGTGCCATCTTTTGGGGTCAAAACTTGAACATTTTTTTGTGGTGAACGACGCTGCTAAAAGGTCCCACGATGAAATCCAGCGTATATCCGTCAGGAAAATCGTTAACAGAATGAAGACAAGACAACACGTTCAAATCCGCAAACCAAAACTTTTCATATCGAGGAGACAATCTCTTTCTCTTTTACTCTGCCGAAATATGTTCTAGGTGAATCCTGCATCCCGTTCACGTATCTCACCAACGATTCATCCAAACACGATCACTAGACAACAATTTTATCGTTTTTTTGCTGTTTCTTCGTTGCCATTTAATTAAATCAAGCTCAAACGGTATAAAGTCTCGTTAATATCGTTTTTGTCGATAGAGTTGGGAGTTATCTCGTGCGTTACTTTTTCAGCCTACACTGAACAACATTACTGTAAATTTATATGGTATTAATTTCTTAAATTTATGCTTGTTAATTTGTTTATAATCACTGCTCAATCTTTTCATTCGCATTTACCTAATAATCTCTGCTCTTCATTATATACACTACATTTTTATCGACCAAATTGAATTTCTAATTATTTCAAGGAACTTCACTGAAGACGTCAACTCAATTGGATGAAATACCAGAGCGTTATTATTTTTTCCAGCTAGATTTAATTCCTGACCCACTGTGCACTACTAATTCGAAACAATGAACGTCGCATAAAAGATGAATTTAATTAATTATTTTGTTAGAAGTTCAGGTCAAGGAAGTTTGAAATATTATTCACGAATTAAATTGAAATTCTAGATAAACGCTATCATAAACACATCATCGATTGATAGAAAGTCCACACGAACCCCGTAACCTGGGTAGATGACCTTTTCGTGCTACGTTACGGGATGTAAGATCAAGATCTATCACCGATTCCTGAATAGTAATGACTACTTAGAACTAGGGGGATAGGATTTTTCAGTAATCAAAGGAACACATCTTAGTCCTTGTAACTTTTTATGCCTTGTTGATAGTGACAAGACTTGGCTTTGTCCACCGTGGATGATCTTAAAACAAGGAAAAAATGAGTTAGTTCGTCTTCATCTATGTGATTTCTAATCTTCTATTCGTTGTTCCCTACTTTGAAGTGGTTAAGACTAGGGTTCTGATGTATGGTCTTTATTGGTGTCATTGCTTAATTTTGTTGGAATCCTATTTTGACTAACAAAGGGGTTCGCTCTTCGAAGGGTATAAATAGCGGGACCTTACTATTAGAATCTATTAGATTTCTTTCAATAAAGGCAAGAACGAAAACTGTATCAAAATGGAACACTTCATCATTTCTTAATAGTGATGGAGTAATACGACATGCACTAAACTAAATTCACGGGATATACTACAATAGATCAAATTACTGGTCACAATGGTTTAATTTTCCGAACTGGGGAAAAACAAAAAAGTTAACACGAACCCGTTTTAAGAAATTACTGCATTTCACAAGTTGAATCCCTTTGTCGTCCTAGCATGGACCAAAATGTTCCAAATGTTAGTGCACTATCAATTTTGAGAGCCGTTGTAAATCCTCGTTCTCAGAATATGTAGGGTTTTGATCTAATTTCCGTCTTACTAAGCACAACCATTGGATTTTCTTCGTCCTACGGATGAAGGTAGAAAAAGCGAGTTTTCTAGGAGTGCTTCTTTTGTTTTGAGAACAATTAGTGTAAATATTCACCCAATACGCTCTAATAGGCTTAGTGTTGTAGCTTGTGAACTAACGCATCAGTACAAACGTATTACTGATTTGTGCACGGTCAAATCATTGATTATACTGATGTTTTTTGCTCGATAGAACGGAAATGGACGATTACGACGAAGTAGCGCTCTACTCTATGCGGTTTCCATAGCTGAAAGCTTTTTTCAGTGCTGGTCTCACGCTTTCTGACTCCAACAACCGTCACGGAAGGAGTACGTATTAATAGAATGACGAACATCAGCAACGCTGTCAAACAGCACAACAACAAAAGCCTCATAGATTGCTTTGTCTGTTTGTGGCTGTGGGTGTTTGTACGTGTGGTTTTCGGTGTGAACATTTCAAAAGCACTTTGGTCTCTAAACCATGTTCGTCTCGTCAGAGAATTATGTAGGTAGCTAGTTTCCGACAACAGAAAGCAGTTCATTAGTGGGAAGCAGCAGCAGCAGCATCAGAAATTAGATTCATGAAATGCCAACGGTGCTTTTCTTCTACGGGAATATAGGCCAAAATGCCCATTTGCATAAAAACAACGATAACTTTTCTTCAGATGCTTTTCTCGATTGTGCTCGGATTGTGTTTATTTTCTTAGAAGTTTAAAAAAAATCCAATCCTAGAAATCATGCATTAGCTCATTGATTCTTACGTAAATTGGTATTTCGTGCATAATATGACACAACTATTGAAATCACCTACCATAAAGCCTCTTACCGTCTATATTTAAAAAAAAAAACGTATCGATTGGATTTAAGTGTCATATAAATTTAAGATATTTTTCATTATGAATTTAGTTAAGCTTCAGTATTCATTTTCTATTAGGTGTCAAAGCCGACACTGGCCGATCTCGGGTAAGCATGTGGATTAAGTGCAACCCCGGTAAATTAGACTGCATGCCATGTTATGTTTGCCCCAGGGCGAGTCCAAGTTTAAATTTTCCTATAAAGTAGAGATCGAGTTAGCTTGACTACCACCAACATTTATCGGGTAGAAATCCCTATTGTGAAGCAGCATAATCTCTCACAATATCGAAATATTTCCTCAAACCTCACGTTAAGAGAGCACCAGTGCTACAGAATATCAATATTAATACTTACAAAATGCTGAATTTCACTAGCCACCTGATGTCAGTACTTTTGTCAGTATCATTTCTAGCATTGGGCGATCTTGAGAAAAGAATCGATCTTAGTGAATCGATTCATTGTTTTAAAAATAATCGATTCACTGATTTAATCTATCATTTTTAATCGAAATTTTTGAATCGATCTTTTGAATCGATTCATTTTTTCAAAATGGCACAAAAATGTTTCAAATATAACGCATCATAAGAAAATTGGTAATTTAGTGTGATAATTGATATCATTAAGAAATAAATTGTGTAGTACGGACGCAGTGAATGTGGTGTAGGCAAAATAAATGCGAAATTTTATGTTGTTCTCATTCAACTTCATTTTATTCGAATTTAAAATTAAGCATATGATAGTGTAATAAAAATTAAGTAAATGCACGAGAAAACTCAAAGTTAAAACATTAAATGACTCCCTTATTAGAATCATATATAAAATATGCCTGATCAGTGAAATAGGTGTGTTGCTTAAAACTATAGTATAGAAAGCTTGAAAATAATTATATAAGTTGTATTAGACTAACGACGCTTAGTAACCGCTGTGCCCTCCATTGTTGAGTAGAGCCTTGTTCAACCTTCTTGGCATTGACTCAACCAAGCACTGAAAAGTTTCCTTTGGTATAGCATACCACTCTTTTTGAACTGTGGTCCATAGTTGATCCTTATTTGAAAATGCTCGACCAGATAATTTTCTTTTAAGCTCGTTCCATACATTTTCGATGGGGTTGATGTCAGGAGATTGGCTAGGCCTTGAAATAACTGACACTTTGTTTGTACGAAACCATTCCTTTACATGCTTAGAAGTGTGTTACGGATAGTTGTCTTGCTGAAAATGCCATATAAGAGGCATGTTCTCTTCTGCATAAGGGAGCATAACCACCTCCATGATTTCTGGTCATGATGGAATTAATACGGAAAATGGGACCTACTCCATACAACGAAAAACAGCCCCATACCATGATGCTACCACCTCCATGCTTTACGGTCTTTACCGTGTACCGCGGATCGAACTCTTTAACGAATGGTCTACGTGAGAATATAGTAAATTACAACATTTGACATGTGGAAGTTTTTGGTCAGGATTCTTGATTAGGCAAATGATTCAACAGGTTATAATATTCGTTTTATTGGTATTAAATAAGAGATTTAAAAAACGAAAGATTAACATATGAAACAAAACGATTAGATGGTCGGTGTGTAAAGGCAGGTAAGTATGGAAAGTACTTAATTCAGATATAGCAAAACTCATCTGAGAGGGATCCCAATAAAGCTAATTGAGCCATGTGTTTTGCATTGAGTCGATATCGATTCTGTGTGGTTTCACCAGTTTTGAGGAATAGTCTCTCTGACGGAACACTTGTCACCATTCTTGATAAATAGTCTCAAGCAATGGGGTTTACATGGGGATATACTCTACGGATTTTCTCCCATCATCGAAAAAGATCGACAGAACGTGGGAAAACAGGTTGATGCAAGAAATTTTGTAATTCTGCCGATATGCCTCCATGACGATCCAGTTCTGACATAGCAGAGGACTGGTGAACCTGAAATATGTCATAAGAAGTGCATGTTTGTACATATGTAGATTAATAACTTTCTTTACCATTTCGTCATGAATATCCCACAGGCCTCCGTTTGGTTTTGGTGGGAGGACAGATGTGTGCAATCATCGTATACTCTTTCGGTACTATAGATCTGCTCAGACACAATTTTAACTGCCCGACTCCAGGTATAGGTCAATATTAAATTGCATATGCAAATGAACTGAAGTTTTTTTGTTGGATCGAAACAAAAATCGAATGAAAAGGATCGATCCAGTCGATTTTTTTCGTGTTTTAGATCGATCCAAAAAATCGATTAATCGAACCAAAAGAATCGATCTTTTGTGTTTCGATCCAAGATCGCCCATTGCTAATCAGTTCACACAGTTTTAATATCAGTATCATTCGCCTCAATATGAGGGCGCAAATGACATTGACATCGTAACAAGACCACTGATATTCAAAGTTCTGCCGCAAATGTTTCTTATATACGGCAGCTAATTGAGTACTGATCTTCAGAAAACTCATCAGTAATATTAAAACAATGCAACGGCTATACAAAAAAGTCGATTTATTGAGATAAAAGTAAAATTTACAACTAAACGCTAGTGATATTCAAATGGATAGTAATATCAAAGTCATACCGCCTGATATTATGCTAACTACGAATATCAGTGTTGGAAGTGAAATTCATTACTAGACCTTTGTATGGAAGAGAACTACTGCTCTTTCCGAGGTAACTTCTAAAAGCAGACAAAAGGAGCCCCAATGGGAAACACATATCCCCCTTCCTGTGTGAACTTTTCGTGGCCAACTTGGAGACAATCCTGAAGGAGAAAGGACTATTACCAAACCGTTGCGTTGGTGGAGGTTTGTTGACGATATCTTCAGCGCAGTTAACCGAGAAGCTCTTCCAAAAATTTTAGATGAGATCAACAGAATTCACAAGGATATCAAATTCACTCACGAGGTAGAAAAATACGGGAAACTAGCATTTATCGATCTTCTAGTCAACAGAGAATCGTCATCATCTTCTTTGCTTGAATACGAAATTTACAGGAAACCAACAAGCACCAAAAGAGTTATCCCCTATACTTACAACCATTCGTTCCTGCAGAAAATGGCCGCCTTCCACCACATGATTCATCGGATGCAGACTCTTTCACTCAGCGATACAGGAAAGGTTAAGGAATTACGGTACATATTTGAAACAGCGAGACTCAACGCGTACAAGGAGACCACAATCCAGACAATCATCGATAAAAAAGCGAAAATTCTACGAGAAGATTATTAACAACCCTCAAAGCAGCACCTGAACCCTTGAACCGAGTGTCCGTTCCATTTGATGAAGATATTGTAAGCTAAGACCACAGTTTAAACAATTCGGATTAGATTTAGTTTTCAGCAGTAGACATAGGTAAAGCAGCTGTATATAAAATAAGCTGTGATCATTGTAACAAAGTATACGTAGGACAAACCAAGAGAACTTTAGCAACTAGATTTAAAGAACATACAGCGGAAGTTAATAAGGCCAAAAAGCAAGAGGAAAAAGGCCTAACATATGATTTAAAATCAAAGGTTGCAGAACACATCTTCACAGAGGACCACCAACTATCGACGGAGGACATCACGATTTTACAAACCGTATCTATACCATGTAAAATTGGATTTTACAGAAAGCCTTGACTTCAACAAACAACGGAGTTCAACTTAACTCAACAGGGATCAAGGAAACGGACACACATGGCTTTTCAAGTTACCACCTAGTAACGAGTAAGCAGTAGAGTACCTGCTCCTACAAGAAATTAAAATTAAGTTTACCTAGTTTCTAAGTGAAAATGTACCTGTGTTAATATATATTCGGTAAATGCGATGTTTTTCTTCAGCCGAGTATTAGTACACGACACTGAAGAAGTCTGCACATTGTAGACAAAATACGCGTATCTGTGAAGGATAAGCAAATAAGATAGTGGAATTAAATGGAAATTACTAATCCTTCTATCTCTCTCTTTATACAAAATCTTACGTCAATTGACATTGTTGACAGCACGCAGCACCCATTTTTTTTAAACTCTTTATTTGTTCCAAATTCAAAATAAATTACATTTCATTTTTAACCTAGGTGCTCCAGTTACTGCAGTAACGTACCAGCCTTAATTGTTATGATATATTTCTAAGTGTTTTTACATTGTTCATGTCTTGGCAATTAAGTATTTTAAACAGGTTTTTTAACCTGCATGTCAGTATAACAATTGATATCTTAAAACTAAAAACTAAAACTAAAACTAAATCTTATCTAAGTATAAAGGGAATTAATCGTTGCAATTGAGGATTGCAACGATTTTTGCCTGAAATTATTAATTATTTTGTTGGACATTTGTTCTAAAGTCTCAACATTCGAAATTCTATGTACCTCCGTAGTACTGTACCAGGGAGGCAACTTCAAAATCATCTTCAGAATTTTGTTCTGAATCCTTTGAAGTGCTTTTTTCCTGGTAGTGCAACAACAAGACCATATTGGCACAGCGTAAAGCATGGCCGGTCTAAAAACTTGTTTAAATATTAGAAGTTTATTCGTCAGGCAAAGTTTGGATTTCCTGTTTATAAGAGGATACAAACATTTAACATATTTGTTACATTTAGCTTGAATGCCCTCAATGTGATCTTTAAAAGTTAATTTTTGGTCAAGTATTAATCCAAGATATTTCACTTGGTTTGACCAGGAAATTGGAACTCCGTTCATAGTGACTATGTGACTACTACTAGGTTTCAAAAACGAAGCTCTAGGCTTGTGTGGAAATATTATAAGTTGAGTTTTGGAAGCGTTGGGAGAAATCTTCCATTTTTGTAAATAAAAAGAGAAAATATCCAAACTTTTCTGCAGTCTGCTGCAAATAACACGAAGACTTCTTCCTTTAGCGGAAATGCCTGTGTCATCAGCGAACAAAGATTTGTGGCAACCCTGAGGCAAATCAGGAAGGTCCGAAGTGAAAATGTTATACAAAATAAACCCAAGAATGCTACTGAGGAACTCCTGCTCTAACATGTAGTCGATTAGATTTGGAATTTTGATAATTTACCTGCAGAGTTCTGTCAGTTAAATAATTTTGAACTAATTTCATAATATAAAGCGGAAAATTAAACTTTTTCAATTTAGCAATCAAACCTTCATGCCAAACACTGTCGAATGCTTTTTCTATGTCTAGAAGAGCAACTCCAGTTGAGTGGCCTTCCGATTTGTTTGAACGAATTAAATTGGTAACTCTTAAGAGTTGATGAGTAGTTGAATGCCCATGGCGAAATCCAAACTGCTCATCTGCAAAAATTGAGTTCGTATTGATGTGAAGCATCATTCTATTCAAAATTATCTTTTCAAAAAGTTTACTTATTGAAGAAAGCAAACTTATTGTGATATTGTCTCCTACGGACATTTTTAAGACGGATCAAGAGCTGAAGATCGTCGTCTATTATAATTGAATCGAATTTAACCTCGCATTTTGGTACTGAGGCAGCTCTTGCTTCAACTATAGAAGTAGTCAGAGATTCAAGAGCATAATTAATTTCATCTTTGGTTTGCAACGAGGGGGACGACTCTATCTACGATGCAAAAAAGATTGTGTTTTGCTGTGGCTAGCTGCATGCACACTGAGTAGATAGAAAGAAGATTGATGACGATTCTGAAGATTTCCTGCAAAAAATTGATGAGCGATGCAAGTAGATGCGACAAATGAAAGAAGATTGTTCGAAGATTGATTCGCTAGTGTGAGATTTGTTGACCATCTAAACTTGAGATTTAGATGTGTCGGCCCCCTCGGTTTGCAAAGGAATGTTTGGATCGAAGTTATATTCCATAAATGTTCGATCCTGCTTCCAATCAGCTCTATGGTAATTGAAAGTAGAGCTGTTGAGATTACAAATTATTTCTTGGGATATTTCAAAAGTTACTGGAAGGTGATCAGAACCGAAGTCAGCATGGGTAACCAGTTGGCTACAAAGTTGACATGAATCAGTTAAGACCAAATCAATAGTGGAGGGATTTCTTGCAGAAGAAAAGCATGTTGGGCTGTTTGGATATTGAATAGTGTAATAACCTGCAGAACAATCATCAAACAGAATATTACCATTGGAATTGCTTTGAGCATTATTCCATGAGCGGTGTTTTGCATTAAAATCACCAATAATGAAGAATTTAGACCTATGACGGGTAAGTTTCTGGAGGTCACCCTTGAGAAAATTCTTTATCTGGCCTACGCATTGGAATGGCAAATCCATATGTCCAAATTTTGTTTCAACAGAAACTCCCAAAGTTTCAAAAACTTTGGTTTCAAATGAAGAAAGAATTTTATGTTTAATTCATCTATGAATAATGATGGCAACGCCACCACAGGGTCCATCAAGACGATCATTTCTATAAATCAAGTAATTTGCGTCCTTCTTAACCTTATGGTCAGGTTTAAGGAACGTTTCAGTTATAACGGCAATATGCACGTTATAAACTCTCAAAAAGTTAAATAGCTCGTCTTCATTATCTTTAAGAGATCGAGCATTCCAATTTACAATATTTAATGCTTTAAAATCCATTACTGAATTTTAAAGTCATGACAATATTATTTGCAAATTTTACTCCAGTTTGAATAGCATCAAACATGGAGTTAGATTTAAGCATACACGCAGCACCCATCTTTTTCAGTATCAGGTACTCTATTATGATGTATGTGAGAGGGAAATCACTTATCATGTGTCATGAAAATACATGGCACGTTCAGAGATTGAGCTCGTGAGAGAAAACGTTCTCTCTAAATTTTGAATTTCTTAGCTCTCTAGGGATTGTTAAGAAAGCTGTAAAAAAGTAAGGGAAAACACTTTTTTTTAATTTAATTGTAGCTTGTTTAAAAATAATTTCCGGTATAAAACTGAACTGCAAAGTCCATGAATACTTTCTTTAGATTGTCGTTCACTTTTTTTTAATGTGCATCAATCACTTTTCTCAATTTATGTTTGGGGATTTCTGTTACTTCCTACCAATGGAACAGCGCCATCTCTTTTGAAAAGTAGCCCTGACTAAATGGTTAATTGCAGTTTTACACTCTATGCAGGCCTTATTTTTATTATAAAATAAAGGAATAACCATTTGAAACACTTCATGTCTTTGCATTCTCTACATTCAGCTTATGATGAAGTGGTGCGTCTTGTTCATAATTGTAGTACGTTTTACCCAATAATGTGGTGTATATTGAAACACGAATCAAGCACATAACCTCGGCATCATTTTTGAATCGAATTGATTTTTTTTAAATCATGAAAAATCCTCGTTTTGGAGTTCAAAATAATTAGATCACCGTAGAAAACATTATGATGAAACCATACTTAATTGCTTTTTACTAAGTTTTAGCTTCCATACGACAGCAATTCACGATTTTGCTGAAACGGTGCGATTTGCACCACCGTACCCCAATAAACAGAGTGTTTGCTGAGTTCTATGGTTAAGTTATTAGATTGTGTGACGGTGGGTGAATTTGTTCGTGGTTGTTTATGTGTTTGGAAAGCATAAATAGACTTATTTTCGCTTGAATGTTCGCCTTAATTGTTAAATTTTTACCACGTTCCACAGGCAAGCTAAACAGAAACTATGGCAAGCTATTCCTAAATAAATTTTATTAAAATGCCAAAGTGTCACCACATTTACGACAAGCTTGTATCGAGACACCCGGTTTCTGTTGGGTACTGAACATCTTTTCGATACACGACAGAAGAGAATCCCTTTGTTCACTTCACGATTGGAAATTGTAGGCAGTACACATAGGAACCATTTGTTCCAACGAATCGCCGTAAATAATTTAAAAGGATTCCGGAAAGGATGCGTCCTTTTCTTGAAACTTTGCCTCAAGAGAGAGTAAGAGAACCTTACCAGTCGCGAAAGGGGAGAACAGATCTGAGCTCAGAAAGGTCGCAATTTGCATACTTTAATACGAGGTTGTTTCGTTCAAATTTGCAAATGATGCTAGCATCCGCACCTGGACGGCGTGAATGGATAATGCATGAACGAAATTTTCTGCCGAAAAAAAACCCCGTTAAAATAGGCTCTAATGATGCGAAATTTAGGGTAACGTTAATGAGCAGCTAATGAGCCGAGCTTTGTGGTTGCTGATGGATGATTCATAATTTTGCACTTGTATCAGCGTCAAACTATCGAATTGTTAATAAATCGTGATTATCGCAAAGGAACATGTTGACCGTATTCACTCGAATGGCTTATTAGATTGTCCATTCATCTGGATTGGTGCGTAATCAGCGTTAAGCACCCTCACGTTCCATTCACTATTTTCGTATCTAGCTCGTGATTGCCAACGGAGCGCGAGAACGTACCCCCTTTTTCGTCGAAAAATACAATAAATCAATCAATGAGACCGATTTGCGATGTCCTTGATATTGCTTGCTCCGTTCGTTCTGAATCGAGCGGATACTGATGTATTTATCGTTTTCTATATTTGCACCAGCTTTTGTGCCCCTGTCTGATGGAATAGAGTGCCTGACGGCGCACAGAGGGGTATTTCTTCTAATCTAGTTGGCCAAAAGTCGATTTTCAAAATTTACGAATTTTAATTTTTATTTGTTGCATTGCTACCCCAAAAGATAGGAGAACAATGCTCTACACTTTTCGTTTCTTATTCAAAGCTCACAACGTTGTGCAATTCAAATTTGGCTGATTTTGCATCGTGTAAAATCGCTCAAAATGATCGTTGTAGTTTTTTGCCTCGGCTTGCTGCAGGAATGATTGAATCTGTTAGTAACAAACAGGGTTGCTTCCACTCACTTGCTATAGTGAAATAATGAAATCATTGGATGAAATAATAATATGTTGTACTTGCAAGTATCAAGAAGAGGGTGAAAAGTGTGTGTTTGTCTCATAAAACCTGTCAATTTCGCTTTCAGAGCGTCACAATCAGCGATCTTATGATTCGTGAGCGTTCACTCAGGGTGAGCGCTCACGAATCGTAAAATCGCTGATTGTGACGCACTGAAAGCAATATTGACAGGTTTTATGTGTCAAATACATGCTTCACGACCCCTTCTTTAAACTTTCAAGTACTAATAACCATTATAACATCCAATGATTTCATAATTCCAAAAAACAATTTTTATAGCAAGTGAGTGGAAGCAACCTGTACGGAAGCTTTATGCTGGAAAAAATGGCTGCGATTATTTGCGATTTTTTGAGATCTTGTAGCATAAAAATTTTGAGTCAAAATAGATAAACCTTACAAAAACCAAACAAAAATGCGTTTACTGACCTCAACCTTTGCCTGACATTGTGTATACCGTTTTTGTTTTACTGTTTTACATGAAGATTTGTGTATACAATTTGATTAAAAAGGGGAAGGCCTTGTATTTTGAACAGGAGGGTTGGATTTTTTTTATAACTTGTATCAAATTAACAACTTTCTGTATTGAGAAGCAGTGGAAGAAAAAAAAAATACTTATTTATTGAAATTTATACCATATATAGATAAAAATGCACTGAAAAAATATGTATAAATAAAAAAAATACTTAAGGAGTGATTTTGTTTTTTAAATTATTGTGATGAAAGTATTTTATATGTTATATTTCAGACACTAAAAGGTCAAATACCAAGTGTTAGGGAATCATGAAAGTTATCTTTACTTAAAATCGTAAATACAGTAACAAAACAGTTGTTTTTGGTTAAAAATTGTGCTTACAATATTCATATAAACATACTTTAAATTTTCACGAGTGTTTTTCTTACAGTGTAATTTTCTTTTGCTGTTTGAACACTGTTCTCAACACTTCATCCTTTGGCGGCATCTTAATCAAAGAATAACTCAGGCATAACATTTGATGACGGCACAAAAGCATTTGTAAACAAACTTTCTAAGGCCCTTTACACTCGAACCAAAGTACGCCCACGTAAACCAATACCACTTTCGAAAAGGTGATCGTTGCCCCTATCCGATGATGTTGTTGGTTTGCGTGAGCGTTCTTTGGTTCACGTGTAAAGGGCCTTAGAAAGTTTGCTTACAAATGCTTTTGTGCCGTTATCAAATGTTATGCCTGAACTGTTCAATGAACAAATTCTCGGTTTAATATTTTTGGCCAGCTAGATTGGATAGATACCCCCCTGTGCGACGTGGAGAAATTGTGAACGGTACAGACTATAGGCGCGGTTCTGTTCGATTGCACTACTGGTTACCAAAAATAATTACCATAATATCCATTAGCTTAACGTGCGACCAATCATTGTTTATTCGTTCTCGTGTTTTGCATTTATACAAAATTGAATTCTTCTTCTTCTTCATTGGATTTACTACGTCCCTAGAGAGACTTTACGCTGGCACTCAACTTAGTGTTTTAGATGGACTTGTACAGTTGTTAATTGAGACCTTTCTAAGCCTGCACAATTTTTGCATTAGTATACTTGAGTGGCAAGTGCAATCATACTCCATGTCCAGGGAAGTCGACAAATCTGTCATCCCGAAAAATTTCTATATCGAACCGGAGACTTTATAGCTGCGCCCTTACCGACTGAGCTAAGGGAGGCCCCAACACAAATTTGTAGAGGACTATGATTAACCCATATTATCACAGTGGTATATGTACATCGCTGAAAACGCGAACAAGGGTGCACAGTGGCACAAATCTGAATAAAGACGGTCAAAAATATTTTCTATCTTTTTTCGACGTTTTAGAGACTAGGTGTGTTGGAAGAAGTTGCTCAAAGTGATATCCCGCATCTTTTGAAATACACACCTGAATAATATTTAAGCTAGTATTACACATCCAAATTCTAACTTTTTTCAGTCACGAGATAATGGTTTCATGTCTTGCACAAAGTTGCAGTACAGTTGATTTTATGAACATTTGCTAAAGACACCAAATTTCTTCATCTTAACTCTGTAGAGCTACAATTGATTTTCTCTTAAGACTACCTTAATATTGGTTTTTCGAGTTAATCAGTGCTTTTTCAAATTTGTCATGTTCTAAAAAATTGTTGGCATCATTAAAATACACAACTTTGCTGAATATACCAATGCTTTTTATTGACATCAATGTGATATACAGCTCATCAAGCGTTTTTGTGACGTCATATTCAACGGTTCGAAAAGAGGGTGTGCGGGCCCTGGCGGGGTCTAAATCTGGTTGTATTTTGAAGATTACCTTATAAAATAGTACTTCTGAAAATTTCAGCGTTGGGTACCGAGGGGTACCTAGCTAAATCTCGATTCGAAAATGTCAATATTATGTACATACAGCCCATCGGACGGTTTTGTGACGTCATATTGAACAGCCCGAAAAGATGGTAGGCGGCCCCTGGCAGGGATTAAAACCGATTGTATTTGAAAGATTAGCTTATAAAATAGTACTCCTGAAAAGTTTAGCGTTGCACTAATTAATTCAAAAAACTAATATAAAGGTAGACAATATTTTTGACCGTCTTTATTCAGATTCGTGCCACTGTGGGGCGTAACCAAGTTTCAAAATAAATACAGGGGGATGGGTCTTTAGGCTTCAAATAACTTCAATTGAAAGAAGACATCGTCGGGTTCATGCAATTCTGCCACAAACAGTGCTGTCATGGTCAATTTGGAGCTGGTTACTAACTGACCACCGTTAATTTTAATTTTATAATGTACACACAATTTAGTTTTCGCTATAAAGCTAGCGTATGGGTTAAATTGTCTGCTATCAGCTTGCCATAAAACTTATAAAAATATTTAATTTTTCGGATATTGGCTTTTCAGGTTAACGGTGGATCAAAACGCTCGTTCTACGTCCAACGTTTCGGTCATAGAACTTGACCTTCTTTGGAGGATATAAAGTTGTACCGTCTTTTGTCCAGCTCAAACAATTTTTCGATCTGAAAATAAAACTCTGATGAAGATTACACCGCCTGCATCGAAGCATTGACGATAATAACATTGCAAAAAATTTTCTTGAATAAAGAAAAAACTCCTTAAACTTTGCTGAGAGTCCAGACTGTTTCAAAGTTTTTGAAACTTCCCTGAAGTAATTGAAACTGGTCTTTAGATCAGCGCTGCCCAACGTGTGGCCCGCGGGCCAGAAATGGCCCCTGGATCTCAGCAATGCCATCATTCTAGTCCAATTTTGTTCATCATTATGAATTTCAGCCCATCCTCATTCATGAGGAGCAACAAAATGCAACATGCTTGCAACATGTTCATCGAAAATAGATAAAGCCATTAAAAAATGCAAGTTTTGAAAGGTTTAGCCTTCTTCAGATCTCTGAACTTCAATAATGTCATCTAGACATGCATTTCTCAGAGGTTTTCAATATTTGGCATAATTTTCCTGAAGATAATGGAACTGCCTTGAAGTTCTTTGATCCATCCTGAAGCTCTCCAAAAATTTTCTGATGTTTTCCGTGAAACACATGGAACTTCCATTAAAATATCAAAACTTCCCTGAAGTTTACTAAATTTTCAAAAAGTTCTCGGAACTTCTCATGCGTTCCAACGATGAATCATATTGTCTGTCTATTTTCTACAGAGATGGCGCTGCTCCACTGGTAGGAAGTAATGAAAATACCCACATAGAAATTGAGAGAAGTGGGAATAATTCACTTTCGATGCATATTAAAAAAAAAAATACAACCTAAAGAAATCAGTCAGGAACGTAGGCGTTCAGTTTTTCACCGAATATTATTGTTAAACAAGCTAAAATTAGACGAAAACAGCATTTTTCCATAATTTGTTTTCCGCTTTACTATCAGTCCGAAGAGAGACAAAAAATTCAAATCCAAGTGCGATTTATTTCGAAATAGCTCCATATCTGCCAAATAATATAAGATTTCCCTTTCACAGACTACAAAATGTAGTATCTACCCTGATAGAATGTTGGATCCCTTGTTTATGCAATTACACTGGAGTCGCTTTTTACGCGGGTGATACGTCGCGCGTAAAAAAAAATCTCGTAAATTCCGGAATCCGCGTAAAAAACCGCGTGAATTCCGAAATCCGCGTAAAAAAAACCGTGTGAATTCCGAAATCTACGTAAAAAAAACAAACCGCGTAAAAAACCGTGTAAAAAAAACCGCGTTAAAAGCGACTCCAGTGTAGACGTCCCATCCAGGAGCGGAGCTTAGCAAGTATTTTTGTCGTAGAATATTTGTAAAAAAGGAAGGACTCCGAATTTTAATATAGAGGCACCATACACGTTTTGACCGCACTGCCATCTGTTAACAATTAACGGAACTAAGTGTATGCGTAATTTCCGCACCGACAAACCGACATGACACTTAATTCTGACTTATGCCCGAAAATCGTAAACGGCCGATTTTAATGTGCAGTGATCCGAACGGTCAAAACCATAGGATTTTTTGATCTAGATCAAAATAATTTGTTCAGATTAGATCAGACACGAACCAATTTACAACTTATGCATGTAGCCATGGTCGGTTAATGCTGGGTAATGCGCGATACAGATCCCATTGAGATCACTAGCCTCTTCCCAGCAACTCCTATCCCTACCTCCCCGTGGTACCGGCCGGGAACTGTGAGCAACCTTAGGGAAGATCGGGTAACCAACCCCGGTGGGAACTTTGGTCATAGGCTGACAGGGAAGGGGGGGGGGGTTTGCTTCGGCAAGCCTGAGCGTCTGTTCTCCAGGAGGAGCGAACCGAGACCAACGGCAACGACCCCAGCAACGAAATAGGACTTGCGATTGGAAACTAGGCACGTGGAACTGTCGATCTCTCAATTTCATCGGGAGCACCCGAATACTCGCCAATCTACTGAAGGACCGCGGATTTGGCATCGTAGCGCTGCAGGAGGTGTGTTGGACAGGAGCCATGGTGCGAACGTTCAGAGGTAATCATACCATCTACCAGAGTTGCGGCAACACACGCGAGCTGGGCTCAACTTTCATCGTGATGGGCGAAATGCAGAAGCGCGTGATCGGTTGGTGGCCGATCGACGAAAGAATGTGCAGGTTGAGGATCACGGGCCGATTCATCAACTTTAGCATAATCAACGTGCACAGCCCTCACTCCGGAAGCACTGATGATGACAAGGACGCATTTTACGCGCAGCTCGACCGCGAGTACGATCGCTGCCCAAGCCACGCCGTCAAGATCATCATAGGAGACCTAAACGCTCAGGTAGGCCAGGAGGAGGAATTCAGACCGACGATTGGAAAGTTCAGCGCCCACCAGCTGACAAACGGGAACGGCCTACGACTCATCGATTTCACTGCCTCCAAGAACATGGCCATACGTAGCACCTTCTTCCAACACCACCTCCCCTATCGTTACACCTGGAGATCACCACAGCAGACGGAATCGCAAATCGACCACGTTCTGATTGATGGACGGCACTTCTCCGACATTATCGACGTCAGGACCTATCGTGGCGCTAACATCGACTCTGACCACTACCTGTTGATGGTCAAACTGCGCCCAAAACGTTCCGTCAGCTACAATGTACGGTACCGACGCCCGCCACGGTACAACCTAGAGCAACTGAAGCAACCGGATGTCACCTTAGCATACGCGCAGAATCTCGAGGCAGCGTTGCCAGAGGAGGGCGAGCTTGATGTGCCCCCTCTAGAGGACTGCTGGAGTACAGTAAAAGCAGTCATCACCGACGCAGCCGAGAGCATCATCGGGTACGTGGAAAGAAGTCGACGGAATGAATGGTTCGACGAGGAGTGCAGAGCGATTTTGGAGGAGAAGAACGCAGCGCGGGCGGTAATGCTGCAGCATGGAACCCGACAGAGCGTGGAACGGTATAAACAAAAGTGGAAACAG
Organism: Ochlerotatus camptorhynchus; assembly: GCF_037179485.1. Classification (NCBI taxonomy): domain Eukaryota; kingdom Metazoa; phylum Arthropoda; class Insecta; order Diptera; family Culicidae; genus Ochlerotatus; species Ochlerotatus camptorhynchus. The sequence goes on from NW_027040712.1 coordinate 4,354,218, forward strand.
CAGACCCGCATCTTTCGGGAGAAAAAACGCCGCCTGGAAGAAGCGGAGTGCGAGGAAATGGAACTGCTGTGCCGTTCCCAAGAAACACTGAAGTTCTACCAGAAGCTCAACGCATCCCGCAACGGCTTCGTACCGCGAGCCGAAATGGGCAAGGATAAGGACGGGAGCCTCTTGACGGACGGACGTGAGGTTATTGAAAGGTGGAAGCAGCACTTCGATGCGCACCTGAATGGCGAGGAGAACGTAGGCACGGGAGACCAGCGCAATGGAGGAAACGACTACGTCAGTGCAGCAGAGGACAGAACTGACCCAACTCCCACGCTGAGGGAAGTTAAGGACTCCATTCAGCAGCTCAAAAACAACAAAGCAGCTGGTAAGGATGGTATCGCAGCCGAACTCATCAAGATGGGCCCAGAAAAGTTGGCCACCTGCCTGCACCGGATGATAGTCATGATCTGGGAAACAGAACAGCTACCGGAGGAGTGGAAGGAGGGGGTAATCTGCCCCATTCACAAGAAAGGCGACCATTTGGAATGTGAGAACTTCAGAGCGATCACCATTTTGAATGCCTCCTACAAAGTGCTATCCCAGATCATCTTCCGTCGTCTATCACCTAAAATGACCGAGTTCGTGGGAAGTTATCAAGCCGGCTTCATTGACGGCCGATCGACAACGGACCAGATCTTCACCGTACGGCAAATCCTCCAGAAATGCCGTGAATACCAGGTCCCAACGCATCATTTGTTCATCGACTTTAAGGCGGCATACGACAGTATCGACCGCACAGAGCTATGGAAAATCATGGACGAGAACGGCTTTCCTGGGAAGCTGATCAGACTGATCAAAGCAACGATGGACGGTGTGCAAAACTGCGTAAGGGTTTCGGGTGAACTATCCAGTTCATTCGAATCTCGCCGGGGACTGCGACAAGGTGACGGACTCTCATGCCTACTCTTCAACATCACTCTAGAAGGTGTAATGCGACGAGCCGGGCTCAACAGCCGGGGTACGATTTTCACGAAATCCGGTCAATTTGTGAGCTTTGCGGACGACATGGACATTATCGCAAGAACATTTGGAACGGTGGCAGAACTATACACCCGCCTGAAACACGAAGCAGCAAAGGTCGGACTGGTGGTGAGTGCGTCAAAAACAAAGTACATGCTAGTAGGCGGAACCGAACATGACAGGATTCGTCTAGGAAGTAATGTCACGATAGACGGGGATACTTTCGAGGTAGTGGAGGAATTCGTTTACCTTGGATCCTTAATGACGGCTGACAACAATGTGAGTCGTGAAATACGAAGGCGCATCATCAGTGGAAGTCGTGTCTACTACGGGCTCCAGAAGAAACTACGGTCAAAAAAGATTCAACCCCGCACCAAATGTACCATGTACAGAACGCTAATAAGACCGGTGGTCCTCTATGGACACGAGACATGGACTATGCTCGAGGAGGACCTGCAAGCACTCGGAGCGACGTGTGCTAAGGACGATCTTCGGCGGTGTGCAGGAGAACGGTGAGTGGCGGCGCAGAATGAACCACGAGCTCGCTGCACTCTACGGCGAACCCAGCATCCAGAAGGTGGCCAAAGCCGGAAGGATGCGGTGGGCAGGGCATGTTGCAAGAATGCCGGACAACAACCCTACAAAGTTGGTGTTCGCTACTGATCCGGTTGGCACAAGAAGGCGTGGAGCGCAGAGAGCACGATGGGCGGACCAGGTAGAGCGTGATCTAGCGAGCATTGGGCATGACCGAGGATGGAGAGCGGCAGCCGCAAACCGAGTATTGTGGCGTACTATTGTTGATTATGTCTTATCTTAAATGTGATGTTGTACAAATAAATGTATGTATGTATGCATGTAGCCATGAACTTAGCTAAATGTTTCCCGCAAACACGGAGCCAGATGTCAGTAGTGTGCTTTGGTCAGAAAATTTATTGTTTTTGCTATGGTCATTCATGTCGGTTTGTCGGTGATTTCCGATCGATGTCACCATTAAGAACAGTAGTGACATCTGATGGGAAATTAACGCAGAAGAATGGTAACATGATTAATTATCATACTTTCTTGAAGACTCCACATATTTGCAGAAACTTTCAGAACATTCCTGAAACTCTCGGAATATTCCATACTCCTTCGAAACTTCTTGAAAGTTGCTGCAATTCATTAATGGAAGTTTTGACAGATAAAATTGTGAATGGGTAAGTTTCTGATGAAGAATCGTTGTCCGACCACAAGGTTTGATTATAAAGCCGGATCAGTAATATCAGAAGACTATACAAACCAAAAATTAGAGAGTGCTGCTGATGCGATCATTAACACAATGATCTCATCATCATGCTAGTTGCCTTATCCAACATAGATCATCTAATAGGAATGTTACTTGGTTGAACGACGAGCTGGCAACATTTAGGAAGATGTCCATTGTTCAATAGAGCTAAAGCTACAAAGCTACTTCAGATTGAGGTCAATACAATAAGGCCCAAACTGAATACAACAGTGAATTGGGGTGAGCTAAACGGAAGGATTGGAGACGGGTATGTGAAGACATCAATAACGCTCCAGCAGCTGCAAGGATGCATAAAGTTCTTTCAAAAGACCATTCAAATGGTCTTGGCAGCTGACTCTTCTGAAACACTGGAAGTAATGATGACGACTCACTGAAGAACAGGACTTTTGGTCAATAGATGCCTATCAGAAAGCTTGTAAAATCTTCACGCCATATAGTTGAATGAGCACTGAGTTCTTTTCAACCTTTCAAATCTTCCGGGAATGATGAAATATTCCTAACATTTCCTCAACAGAGGAAAGAAACGCTCAGCCCCCTCCTTACTGAACTATTTAAAGCCAGTGTTACTCTCTCTACCAAAAGGAAGGAGAAATGTTCACGCGTTCGATTGTCGAACCAAGCAGGTCATAGCTAAATATTATCGGTTGTTGTTTTCGTGAGAACGTAATAGTGGAGCATTTGGCTGGGTTCACTACCATTCTATTTAAACTGCACCAACTAGCGAATACATTCAGCTGACGTTGAAGAAAGTGACAGTCAGCAATGGAGCAGATTCGTAGGAAGATTTTGAGGTCATCTGCATATGATAACCGAGGAGCTTCGATGACCAGATGCACGTCGTTGAAGTACAGTATAAAAAATACCGGTCCCATGTGGCTTCCCTGAGGTATACCTGATGTGGCGAAGAAGCTAGTGGATCTGGAATCTCCTATGGCAACCTTTAGTTGCCGACCGATAAGATATGATCGAAACCAACTCAGAAGATTATCGCATACACCGAGCCTGTCGAGTTTAGCAATCGCAATAGCATGGTTCAACTTGTCGAATGCTGCGGATAGGTCTGAATAAATAACGTCCGTTTGAACCCGATCCGACATGCTTTCGGTTATATACAATGTGAGACACAGCAGATTGGTCGTTGTAGAGCGGCCGACAGTAAACTCATGTTGATCAGCACCGAAGACAACAAATCAAGAAGACTGGCAACTCTTCCATTTTCTCATACGAATGCTATGAGACAGGTACAATCGCGTCATCTGCCGCTCAAGGGTAAATGCTTCGAACGAATTTGATAGCAAAGATTACATTCTTAGAAGAAGCTCATTTTTCTATGCGTTGCTTCCACCTTCACTCAAGCCCAGCGCCATTGTATCTGTCGCTTGGATTCTGGCAAAGTTGCCAGTCTTCTTGATTTGTTGTCTTCGTCAGCACTCAAATACTGTTTGCAATGGAACAGCAACGGTTCCATAATGACTAGCTCGAATAGCTTCGAGACGGCACTTAACGATGAAATTCCTCGATAGTTATCCACACCTCGTTTCCTTCCTTTTTTGTGGACGGGAAACAAGATGGAAATATGCCACTGGAGAGAAACATTCGGAACAGGCGAAATTATCAAGCTAGCAATATGTCTCTTCAAAAATACAGATGGAAGTCCATCAGGTCCAGGATTGAAGGGTAACTTGAGCAAAGTCGCGGCCTCAGAAATCATCTCAGCATTAACATTAATAAAATATTAACATCAATTGCACCCAGCATTTGATCATTTACTGGAACGTTCCTGGCAGCCAGGTTAATATGGTCGTCAGTTAGTGTCTCATTAGTAAATACATTGGCAAGCTTTTCGGAAAAAAAAGGTGGCATATATCCTGAACGGTGGCAGCAACTTCTCCGTTGAATTCCATAGACGATGGGAGGCCGGATTCCCTGTGTTGCTCGTTCACGTAGTTCCAAAAGGATTTCGGGTGTAGCTTAAGTTTGCGTTGGATGCCTCGTTGGAAACTTGAAAAGCATTCACAACTGACTCGCTGGTACATGTGATTCAGCCTCACATAATGCAGTTTCAGAGAAAGTGTGCGATACTTCGTAAATTTTCTCAATGCTGCTCTCTTGATTGACTTCAACCTACGTAGCTCTCTCGTCTGCCAGGGAGGGTGAGGCACTTTGTGGTGAGTTCTTTTCGGGACGTGTCTGTCAATGACATATGCAAAGTCATGTGAAAAGGTTTGCGCTGCAGCATCAAGGTCATCTGGATCAAGGGTGTTCTCCCATACCATGCTAGACAATACATCTATGATGCTACAGTGGTCAGCTTTACGGAAGTCATGAGAAACCGTAGCAGGACGAGTTTGTCCTCAGCAGTGACAATTAGAGGAGGGTGATGTGGAACTAGCTTAGTTAGTGAACAAAGAGCCGAGGAAATTAATGGAGCCTTATCATGTGTGCTCACGAAGCAGAGGTCCAAACTACGATCATTTTCGTTAACTACATGGTTAATTTGAGAAAGCGTCGCAGCGCTTTAGTTGTCGAGAAGGCTAATAGCTCCTGCGTGAAATGTAGAGCTATCAGGATCAGGAATTTGCTATGAGATGGACTCCATGAAACGCCTGGCAGATTGAAGTCACCAAAAATGAATATCTCATCAACTGGAGTGGCACTTTCGATAACTGTGAAAACTGACCGACAGTGAGTATCGATGAGTTCATTGTCGCGGACTCGATCAGGTGGAATGTACAGAGCGCATAGAAATAGTGTGCGATCACCCAGATTGATGGCTGTCCAAACCTGCTCCACATAGTTCCATGAATCGTTCTCGATGGCCTTTGCCTCCAACCCGCCACGGAAAGCTACAAGGACACCTCCACCAGTAGATTTACGGCTGTTGTTAGGATTCCGATCGCAACGAAAGACCTCGTAGTCAGGACCGAAGACTTGACTGGAAAGCGTTCGATAATCGAGCCACGTTTCGCTCAGGACAATTATATCGTAGCAACAATCCGATACAGCTAGGCGGTACTCTTCAACATCAGAATTCATTCCACCGGCGTTTTGGTAGAAGATCACGACGTCCTGCTTGCGGCAAGGAATCGAACGACTGCTCTCCCTGGAAATCACAGATACATCAGGCAATAACTGACCATCATCAAGTCTCATTGGATACTCCCCTAGTAGCACGCTTGTCTCTAATCGGTTGTGGAAACTTCTATACGACTTATTTCAGTCATAAACAAGTTGCTGCAACTTATTGTAGTGGAAGTGTGCTACTCGGGTCGCCATAGTGAGTGGGTTGGAAGACCCCCTCTCCACATCCGACAGCAGGTCCGGAACGACTGTAATGAACGAAGGCTGCTGATGCTGATGGCCCAACTAACTATAAGATCGGTGAAGGGTTGCCCTCAAGGAGGGGTACTATCGCACTTATTGTGGTCTTTAGTAGTGGACGAACTCCTTAAAAGTTTGCGGGAGCAAGGTTTCGAGGTGATTGGTTACGCAGATGATGTGGCCATTATGGTGCGTGGAAAATATGAACATTCGATTTTTAATCTGCACAGTTGCTCAACATGATCTTATAGTGGTGTAGGAGAGAGAGAGTTTAAATTTAAACCCTTCAAAAACTGTCATAGAACCTTTCACCAAAAGAACACACCAACCTACTTTAGATGGGGTGCAAATTGAGTTCGCGGAAGAGGCTAAATGGTATTACATTGGACAGGAAATTAAATTGGAACTCTCACTAAGGCTAGAAATGCGCTATGGATTTGTAGTAAAGCTGTGGGGAAGACATGGGGACTACAACCAAATATGGTATACTGGATATATTCAGTAATAGTTCGACCGAAAATTACCTATATTTCACTGATATGGTAGCCCAAAATAAATGAAGTAACCGCTCAAAAGAATTTAAGAAAACTGCAAAGACTTGTTTGTATATCAATGACAGGGGCAATGAGAAGTACACCATCTGTTGCCTTGGATGACCTTCTCAATATTTTGCACTTGCATCAATTTTTTAAATTACAGGCAGCAAAAATGCCCTACAGTTTCAAACGTTAAAATGAAGTTTTTGATGGCAATATGGAAGGGCATTTGAGTATCCTTAAGGATTTCAACTTAAATTCAGCTGTTAATTGGATTGGATGGCAACGAAGACAAACTATGATGTTCCCTTCAAAGTGGTTAAATCAAGCCGCCATATATGGGAATCTGGTGGGCCAAATTAACGTCCAGGATCTATTGTATTTTACACTGATGAATCGAAAATGGGTGAACATATTGGAGCTGGAGTCTATGGCCCTAGAGTCAGTAAAGTTGTACCAATGCGACATAGTACATAGGACCAATCATTGAATGTGTGAATATCTGCCTAATAAGGAAATACAGGTTTGCTAAGTTCTGCTAAGATCTAGTGTGGGAATGCATTCTTTCTTTAAACAATTTGTCGAAAGGAACGAAGTTACATTATACTGGGTGCCCGGTCATTGTGGTATTGTAGGAAATGAAAATGCTGACAGTCTAGGCTAGACAAGCTTCTGCATCGAGCTTCATCGGTCCGGAACCATTTTGTGGAGTCCCTGAGTGCGCTCTGAGGATGGAACTAAGAACTTGGGAAACGTCTATGGTAGAATCTAATTGGAATGCCACGGATACATCCAGACAAGCCAAAAGATTTATAATACCGAGTGCTGCCAATACTCGGATCTTACTTAATCTTAAGAAAACAGATCTTCGGGTAATAACTGGTCTAATGACTGGTCACTGCCCTAGCAGATATCACTTCAATAAAATTGGGAAAAAAAATCAGTTTAGCAACTGTCGTTTTTGTCATCTTGAAAATGAAACTGCTGAACATATACTCTGCAGTTGTGGAGCATTTTTCAATCAAATAATGTAAATTTTAGGAAAATGACTATTATAAATTAGACTATTATATTATTATTAGACTTTATAAAACGAATTGAGTCTAGGTGGGACTGCAATGTCAACCAATGAGGGTTATTTCGAGAGTCGAAGTGACTTTTGTCACTAGCGAAGTGAGAAAAGTCATGTCGTGGTGACGTGACTCTCTGTGCAAATCAAATGGAGAGTCACGTCACCATGATTCTCGGAATAACCCCAAATGTCTATCACACCTTAATTGTGACAAGATATGCGACTAGCACCACATTAAATCTGGGTCAAACAACAATATTCCTAAGTAATGGACGCAGTTCTTAAATGGCTCTACAGACTTAAAATAATAAAAATAATAATGGAACAGATCTTACTCAAAATAGTTGGAACATATCCGAAGATAACTAAATTGCTTGAAAATCGTCAAACTTTTCTAAAGTTCTCTGATGTAAGGACTTTGAAAATGTTTTCGGAAATTCCCTGAGTAGCTTGAAACTTTTGTAAATTTTCTGTAATTTCCTTAAAGTTAATTGAACTGCCTTGAGGTTCTCGAAGCCATCCTGAAGTTTTTGAAATTCTCCTGAAGTTCTTGGTACTGCCCTTAAATAAATGGGACTGTGCTAAAAATCTTTAAACTTCCCTGAAAATCTCTGATCTTCTTTGAAATTCACAAAATACCTATGTCAAGAGTTTTCTAAAACATTCAGGATTTCTACTGGGCTTACCTGAAAATGCTTGAACTTCTTCCTGAATTCATCGAAACTACCGTTCAAGGTTTTTAAACTTGTTCGAAAGTCTGGACGTCCTTGAAGTTATTGTGACAGCTTTAAGATAACTGAACTACCTTGATAATATCTAGACCTATCATCCCTGAGGCTATTGGAACTTCTCTAAAGTATCCACAATTTTCCTCAAGTTTTCTGATCTCCTCTGAAGTTTTCTTGATTTTCCTGAAGCTTTCTCGATACCTTTTAAAAGTTCCTGAAGATTTCCTGAACCTGATGGAACTACGGGACTGATCTCTATATCTACAAGCAACAACTTGTAGTAGTCTACATAAGCGAGGGCTCATACTGTGGGCCCAGCCTGACAACGTATGCATGTGGATGTGTTACCATGGAAACCAGCCATTTTATACTTTAAATGCTGGCTACAATACGGATACCAAATGGCAGGCCCTTGGATGGAACCACATTAAAGTTCACGAAGCTTCCTGAAGTGCCTGGCATTTTACAGAAGTTTCCTTACTATCCCGCAGTATGTCAATGAAAATTCTTCAAAATCCCCGGTACTTCCTTTCATTCCTCAGAACTTCTTCAAAGAGCGGTGCCGATGCACAGTGGTTGAAAAGTCCATTTTGACGCTCTTATGATTAAAAATGATTACAAACAACTTTGCCCAAGTCATAAAAGTCCTAAATTTCACTCAAATCGAGATAGAGAGCGTTGTTTGAGGACGGACCCCCAAAAACACGTTTTTCATCAAAACACATATTTTCTTTAATTTTAGGTCCTCATTATGTTCAACAAAGTTGATTGGTATACTACAATACACATCGTTCTAGAACATACTATACCTGCATAATTTTAATAGGATGAGTTATTGATAAATTTTCTTCTATTTTCCTCATACTTTGGCCTTGCGTATCTTTCTTAGGTGCAAGAAGGTGCAGATGAAATTAAATGCATCTAAAACAACATTAAAAGAGCTTTCAAATGGTGGTAAATTTGTCCGTTCACGACCGTTTGCTGGGGAGTTGTGATCAAAACAAGTATCTATATCTTTACTCTGTTTTATGGTAAAACCAGTATAAAAAAGATAATCTACTTCAATATATCCACATGGTTTTGCATTTTTGTTGTCAATATTTTGTATTCTATTCAATTATCATCATTATTATCATAATCATAACCATTAATATAATCATTATTGTTTCCTTCAGCTTCTTCTGCTAGCAGCTGTTTAGCATCGCTCGACAAAGGCTTCTCGTGATTTTTAGGCCATCCACGAATGCTAGTAATCAATGGATCTGATAATAATAATAATAATGATTGCTTGTGGGTATTGAACTCTTGGTATCTTTTAAATAAAAGTTTTATTAATTTTTCAACTAGCAATAATCGCACCTCGGTTGTACCTCATTGGTTACGATATCGCCACTGCGCAAAGTTAGTTTTATTAATTTATTCGTTGTTATTTTGGTTGGATACATGTACCTCTTCCAATCCTTGTTCCTTGCCTCCTGTGCTTCCTCAGAAAACTGACCGATTAGAACAAGGAAATGTCCAATCACGGCTGATCCATGTATCAATACTTTATGAATTGTAGCTGGCAAGTAATACCAGGTTCGACAGGTTGGTGTTGATTAACAAAGCTTCTAGATCTGTGTTTTCGGGTATAGGGTTGCTCAAGGACTTCTTCAAAGAATGAACCAACTTATTTTCATCTGCAGGACTTGCGTGAGAAACGGTTTTCAGGATATCCGTCACCTTTTCTCACCTGATTCTCTCATCTTCATTTGTGTCGCAAATGCTAGCTCATTAAGATGGTAGCTATTCCGAACCTCTGCAGTTTTCTTCCTCTACGTTGTTTCACAACATTCTTCGTCCTGTCACACTTTTTGCATTTTCAGAAGTAGACGGAAGCAAGTTTAAAACGTTTTCAGGAAGCGTAAACGGCGTGACACTTGACAACCATGCAAGAGCATGTTTGGTCCAGAGCTTTTCAAAAAAAGTCGCACATCGTTTTCACGGGTTTTCCGACATGTGCAGCCACATCCGGCATAATATTCACATTTATGGCATAACACTGGAGTACCTTCTTATAAACGCAGTTGAATTTTGATGATCGGCCTCCACTCGTTTTTGACCAGAGTGATAAGAGATCACGCTTATCAATTTCAACTTAAATTGAATCAAGAAAAAAAAAGATCATTGGCACTTGTTGTGATCTAACGATGAATTGAAAATTTTAAAAGAAATTTAGCCCTTCCAGATAATGTCATTTTACTTCAAAGCCCTGATCTCGTAGCTTCCTCTACTGTCCGGTTTCTTTGACAAAATTAGTCTCTCTCTCCTTCGCTTGGCTTCCGCAGTTCTTCTATCTTACATGCTTTCATATACTTTCACAATTCTCGATAAACATTTCAAATTGTCCTATCTGCTTTGATCGATTCTCTTCATCGACTTTCTCTTTTGATAACCACTGCTATGCAAACAGATTTCGCGCTAATTATTCAACATAGTTTGATAAATGAGATTCTTATCTAGCATCCAAAACGTGAAATACAATAGCGAAAGGTTTTGAAGCTGAGTTAATAACGGAAGAGAAAGTCGATGAAGAGCATCGATCAATGCAGATAAGAGCTTTTGAAATGTTTATCTAGAATTGCTTCACGCTTGATGAAAAACAGTGATGAGCACTATGGAAAAACACTTATCGACTCACAAGTTTAACTGAATTTGACAGTTTTTTTTTTCATTCTTGATGCTTCAGTTTTGCCTTCTGGGCAATTTTTGGAAAGAAAATGTGCCGTTCTTGAATTTTATAAGCTCTGAGAAGTGGGAAATTTGTTTATTGAGTCGGTTACTATGGAAACGAATTTATTACACGGTATAAAACACAGTATCCCCTTGTTGTTGTAATGACTTCTATAAAGCCTATCAACGGGTGTTTGTTTTGATCATAACTCTCCAGCAGACGGTCGTGGACGGACAAATTTACCACCATTTGAAAGCTCTTTTAATGTAGTTTTAGATGCATTTAATTTCATCTGCACCTTCCTGCACCTAAGAAAGATACGCAAGGCCAAAGTATGAGGAAAATAGAAGAAAATTTATCAATAACTCATCCTATTAAAATTATGCAGGTATAGTATGTTCTAGAACGATGTGTATTGTAGTATACCAATCAACTTTGTTGAACATAATGAGGACCTAAAATTAAAGAAAATATGTGTTTTGATGAAAAACGTGTTTTTGGGGGTCCGTCCTCAAACAACGCTCTCTATCTCGATTTGAGTGAAATTTAGGACTTAAATGCCTTCAGCAAAGTTGCTTGTAATCATTTTTGCTACAACTTTGCTAAAGACGTCAACCATTTATCTCGACATTGTGAAAAAATAAATTTTTCATTTCACTTTTAGGGGGATTAATCACAAAACCCATGCCTTCAAAATATGAAGCATGTCATACTCATCAACTTTGTTCAACACGTCATTACTCTAAATCCGCTCTTCATGGTGCTATTAATTAAGAGCGTCAAAATGGACTTTTCAACCACTGTGCGATGGTGTAGTGGTAAACCTGTGGACTGTTTTTCACTGTAAAGGGCCTGGGTTCAATGCCAGTTGGCACCATCGGCATTTTTGGAGGCATAACATCTCTGATCATGCCTTCCTTTGGAAGGGAAGTAAAGCCATTGGATCCCGGTCCATGAGTTCATTAGACGATAGGTAGGGTTCAGGTTTGGGAGCTGCCTTCCTGGCGTCAGTAGCATTGGTACTCAGTACGTTTCTACAATTTTTGTTGACTACCCTGAAGTTCTCTTATCTTTCTTGGAGTTCTCACTACTCTTCTGATAATGTTCCAACGCGGAAATTAATAAAACTGCCTTAAAGCCCTCTAAACTTCCGACGTGTTTTGCAGTTTCGTGATTGCTTTCTATTTCTGTGCAATTTTCTACTCCTTCTCTGGTCTCTTAACTTCCTAACATTCTCTCGAGACTGTCAGTAATTTTTAGAACTTCTTGAAGGTTCTTGCCCTATTCCTGAAATTAACGGAAGTCCGGAAGTTCTCGGAATTTCCCTGAAGTTTCCATGATTTTCCTGATAATCATGAAACTACCCTGAATTGACAGAACAGCCCGAAGCTACATATCTTCTCTTGAGATCTTTAAACTCAACGAAAGTTTAAGACACGGAGGTTCCTGAAGCTCCTACAATTTTTCTGAATTTAATATAACTGCTGTGAAGCTCTTGCATCTTCATTGAAGTTCTCAAAACTTTCCAGAAATCTATGAAACTGCCCTGAAACTTTCGGAGCCTACCGTGAAGATCTTAAAACGGCCATGTTGATTTAAACGTTCTGGACGATTTTATTGTTTTCGGAATTTCCTTTAAATTCTTGGAATTTCCATGAAATTCTCAGAAATATCTAATAAGGCAAAAAAATCGAGAATCTTGGAATTAACTTAATGCTTTCAAAGTTTTTCAGAAGTTCCTAGAACTTCATTTATATTATCGCAATTTTTCTGACGTTCATGGGACTCTTAACTTTTTATGTTTATTGGATTTTATTCTTGGAACATCTGTAAAGTTCCCGCAAATTATTATGGAGTTAATTGAACGCATCTGAAGTTCTCAGACGTTTTTGGATCTTCCCTCAAATTTCCCGATGTTCATGGAGTTTCAATGAAATTCTCAGATCTTTCCCGAAGCTCTTTGAATTTTCCTAAAGATTTTTGAACGTACCTGAAGTAATCTGAAGTTTATTGCAGGTGTCGTAAAGTTCCTGGAATTTTCATGGAGCTAATGGAACTGTCGTGAAGCTATCTGATTTTAAGCTAAGTTCACGAAAATTTCCTTAAGTTCATAGAACTGAACTAAAGTTCTTGTAGCCAACCATTAAAGATCCTTAATCTTCCCCTAAGTTCTTGACTTTCCTGTAGATATTGGGACTTTCCTGTAGATCTTGGAACTTTCCTGAAGTTTTTGAAACTTCTCTGAACGCTAAGGATATTCATTGAAGTATAACAACATCTGCTTAAACGGCTCTGTGGTGGAATGGTTCAAAGAGGTAGTCTACTTAGGACTATTTAACACTAGACTAGCTAATTGTCAGGGAGCACATTAACAAAACTGACACCAAGGGCAACATGTTGATAAGATTACTGTATCCGTGTATCAACAGGGAGCTCATTCTGTCCCTGAAAAATGTGCCTGCTGTCTACAAAAACCATAATTCTACCTGTACTTGAGTACCTACAGTATACCAATCTGGGATAGGTGTACTAAATGGCACCAACTTAAGTTACAAAGGATCCAGAACAAGATACTTAGGATGATCCTCAACAGTCCTTCGTGGATTCGTGAATCTGAGATCCAGCACCAGGTTGGTCTTCAGACACTGGAATATGCGGACAACGTTCATCCTGGGATAATTCAAAGATCCTTAGAGATCTAGAACTTGGTAAGTTATTTATAGTTAGATAACATACCATTTAAAATTCCAAATACTAAATATGCCTCCAAGGGAAATATCTAAACTAGTTCTCAAACAAAAACATTAAATTATAAAAAAAAAAATCCAAACCCAATCATAAATCTGGCTGTATCATCTGAAATGTAACAACAAATGGAAAACCTTAATCAATGGAAATACACAGTAATTTTACTACTAAGATTTACTAGATCATCGATTCTCAACGTTCACCCACCGTGAGAGGAATCCCGCTCAATATCATTTCTTTTGATGTGCTTTTGCTTTTGACGATATATTATTCGAAATGTCCTCGTCGAATTCCAGACAAACATATTTAATTACTAAAATGTCTCATCCGAGTTAACAATAACCGAAGCAGCTAGAACTCTACTTCTGCTTAATTGATTTAAATTCCAGCAGCTGGACAGACATTCTTGGCTCCCTGCTGCTGTTGTCTCTCTGACGTTCGTGCGTCAAACAGCAGCAGCAGCAGCAGCAGATATTGTGTGAATGTAGAATGTGATTTTTCATTTAACACAATTCGACTCTCTGATCTCAACTGCCCGGGCGTGAACATAAAACCGCCAATGGTTCAATAAATTCGACGCTAACGTGCCGGCCGTGCGCCAAAACGGAATTCCAAATGAAAGTTGATCAATGGAATTCGGCCGCCTGCACGGACGATGAACGGAATGCAATCAACAGTTCGAAAAGTAATTAACAAATTCAATTATGACACGTGCACCAATTTCCAATTCAATTACAGCGGTTAGACGGCGTTCAAGTGAGAAATGTACGTTACGTGTAAAATGCGTAAATTGGCTTCGGAATTGTGGAAACGAAAATTTGGAATTGCAATTAAATGGTCCTCGGGAAATTATGTAATCTTGAATTAATTAAAAACAAATACCACAATCAGAATTAAGGTGGCACCAGGGTAGGAAACATGATCTGATACAGGTCCCGAATAGGCTCTTGAGATTAAATATGTACTAGCAAAAGGATCTCGACCCGGCAGTCTAAAATAAAGCTCCAGTTGAATCCCTTTCGGAGAACTCTCCTATCCTTTTATGGTGCTTGGAAAAAAAAAATCCGATTGAATATTGATAATATACCTTTGGTCCCTAACGGACACAGAAACACACGTTTTCTCCGCATTGACCGTTATGGGTGTGATCACAATGGAATAGCCCTCTGAAAATGCGATTTTCACCAGCTGTGCCCGGTTCAACTAAGCAAAGGTGAACAACCAAAAACTTATCAATATTTATTCGACAATAGCACAACACCGAAACGAATCAGTCGCGTTACCGGTTACCGTTACTGATTCTGTTGGAAAAAGTTAAGATCCCACCTGGCAACGGATCCACCCATCACCACCGGTAAAGTCAGTATGTGATTCTTGTTTTTTTAAAGAATCCTATTAACATTTTGGATAAATTCTTTTGATATTATTACAGCAGAATTTTATCGTACTTTACTGGAGAAAACGATGAATATTGGTCTAGTCCATCGATTCTCAACCTTGGGCACGCGTACTCTCACTGATCGAAAAGTAGATAAATTGAAGCTACAGTACTGGACAAAGGTGTATCATCTGAGAAGGTTTTTATTTTTTCAAAAAACTTCAAAGAGCTCCATCTTTTTCGGATGTATATGAAATTTTAGGAAATCTTGGCTGCTGGCTGCCAAGAAATCTTGGCTGCAGGACTTATCTTCTATATTTAAAAGTACAATAAACCAAATAAGCTGACATTTATTTCAAAACGTCGTGCTTTTATATAGGGCAGTTTTTGGCCTTAGTGGTTCTCTAATTAGCCCTATCTTTAATTTTATAATTATCATTTTTTCCATATCGATCCAAAGCTAGAGCATATATTTTGCCATATTTCTACGGAAATAATATCACAAAAAATAAACTGCAGAATTGACTTAGGACCTAGGGTTGGAGCTGAAGCAACCCAACAAACAATTTTAGCTGCAGATTCGCTTATACAGCCAAAATTTGCCTTATGCTGCAAATTGTTTGTTGGGAATAGTGACATAAATGGTAGCGTTAGAACAGTTTGATGTCACCACCTGAAAAAATGCAAAGTGATACTACTTTTGTCCATTCTGGATTTTTATTTTGCAGACAACAGCTTAACACCTCATTTTTACACTACAGTTTTGAAATATGAATAGGTTTGAAACCGCACATGCTGACCTACTAGGAAGGCACTGTCTTCGGCAATTTTTTTTCGGGTGGCTTAGTGCTTCCGGATGCTAAACATATAAGTTCTAAGTGGCGCCAGGATGCATGTGAGCCTCCTATAACTACTATCTATGAGCTGTCTTTCAAAATCATTTATTCGCAAATAAAAAATCACTTACATCCAATGTAAGGATAGCGGTGTCGGTGGTAAGCGTGATTGCCTCTCACTCCAAAAGGCCTGGGTTTAATCCAAGTCGGCGCCACCGGGATTTTCTGAGGCATGAAATCTCTGATCAAGCAGTTCAGTTCGGTTTTTGCTCGCACTGTCGAGTTGTTCGATTAGTTTCTAGATTGTTCCAAACATTCGCAAATTTACTGCGCATTTATTCGCGTCGTCAGTAGTGCAATCGCATCGTGTGATCAGGGTTGCCAAGTGATTTTTTTTGCATAATCTGGCTGCTGTAGAGTAAACACAGTCTAGATTTGTCGGAATGCTCTTGATAATTACGCTATTTATTGTATGTTATTTTTCAAGATGTTCACATTTATTATTAATAGAACAAGGCTATCCGTTTGATACTTTTTGACAAACATTGAAACAATATATTTAATTTTGATTGTCGAGGTGTTATGATTATTTGTATCCAAAATTCCACGCATTGTTGAAACATTTGGTCTGTTTTGGGATTTCATTCATTTCATTTATAATTCTCAAAGCAGCCGTTTGACCACAGACAAACAGACGTAACTCTTCATTGTGTATCTTCGTTCATGCATTTAACGTCTGATTTGAATATTATCAGTTCCGCGAACTACTCGCCGCAGCGCTGGCATCGGATCACTTTGACGTTTCTATATATTCTATAGAAATTTTATGCAATATTGTTTACGAGTTAGCGAACAAGCTTGTTTTCCGCGAGAAGCCAGATAGATGTCGTTACTGAGGTTTCAAAGAGTTACGTCTGTTTGTCTATGGTTTGACGGTAGATGATTAGTATGGCAGGCCAAAAGACTTGGAATAACTTTTCTTTTTTAGGAAATACCAGCTCACCGCATGTTGCTGTGGCTCAAGCTTTAACTTCAAAAGTTAACCACATTGCTTCGTTCATTTAAAAAAATAATCCAAAAAGTTAAAATTTATCAGCTCTCTACAATCTTGTTCGACCACCTGAATGATTCCCCGAGGAACAATTTCCGGAGTGGTAAAATTGTTTGATGCCTCCTTACTATAGCATTATTTGGGTCCAGCATAGTCGAATTAATCACAACTGGGTAATTGAAGTTATTGCCAGCGGTGCCTCAATTTTGGACACGGTACATGCAACTGTAACATCAAGCCAAGCTGCAGCAACTGCGCTCAAGAATACGGCAGTTTTGACTGCCCTGCGGATGGCATGCTTGGCATGCACAGTTGTACACACCAACTGCTCATTTGTTAATAACTTTTCACGCAGTGGTTGAAATTTGTTTTTCTTTAAAGTAATTGATAGATTAGGATCAGATATGCAAAGAGCAGGTAAATCTTAACATTTGAAACAATAATAATAAATTTTTAGACTTTAAGTCCGAGATGTGCAGCGACCCTGCGCTTCGGTCAGAGAGCGTATAGGGCTCCGTTGTGCCAATTTGGTCGTGGCACATTTCGAGTATGAGAGAGTAATTGCAGTTAGATCAAAAGTGCCTGAGAAAAATGCAAATACTTTCGCAGATTACCCGAAGTTGCGATAGTGAAGGTATGATCACAGACAAGCAGACATAACACTCTTAAAACCTTCATCGAAATCGTTTTGAACGGTCAATTTAAATGTTTCTTAGTTGGTAGTACCGTCACTGGTGGTGCACATAATCAATTCCCTAGCGTTTGAAGTTTGCACACTTCAACCATCAGTTGAGTGTATTGCCCTTCAAAGTATATACGACAGATGGTGGTAGGGTTTACAATGATAAATGTTCAATGTGTTGTGTCTGCTTGTCTCTGTGAAATAACATGGAGGTAACGTTAGGATAAAATCCAAAAATTGAGAAATATAACGCATCACTTTCAGAACTATTTCACTTCGCTACCGATGAACCCAAGTAATCATATAGTCGCAATATAGCTTGTATATTCTTACTTTGCTGGACTATGGTTACGGGCTGTTCATAAACTACGTAGACAATTTAGGGAGGGAGGGGGGTGACAATTATCCACGGCCCATACAAATTTTAAAATTTTTGTATGGACAATTGTCTACGCAGGGGGATGGGGGGGGGGGGTCAAGAATCCCAAAAATCTGTCGACGTAGTTTATGAACAGCCCCTTAGTTGAGGAATCTGATGAAACTGTCACTTCTTGAAACTGATCCCTTTCGTATTTCTTTCATTCTCTTTTCGCACACGGAGCGCTCGGTGGAATAGCGACTTTGGACGTGAGCCTCGTCCCAGATCACCATGGCAATTCATTTCAATTCAATGAAACCGGCCAAAAAAAGCGGAATCATATTAGAACCAACCAAGGACGATCTACGGAAGGAAATTGCCGGTGAAGCACGGAATGAAATACGACATTGTAGAGAGAGTTCTTTCTTAATAATACTGGCGGCCAGTGGGGGTTAGATTGAATACGCACACACACATACACACACACACACACACACACACACACACACACACACACACACACACACACACACACACACACACACACACACACACACACACACACACACACAGACACACACACACACACACTCACACACACACACACATACACACACACACACACACACACACAAACATACACACACACACACACACACGCACACACACACACACACACACACACAAACACACACACACACACACACACACTCACACACACACAGACATACACGGGCTACAAATGGTGAATTGACAACCTGGGAAGAGCGTTTTTCCTATCTCTGGTCCTCACAAGTTCCTACCTCACACCTCCCCGTGGTGTAGCCTGGGCAATGTTGTCCTTCTGACAATAGCAAAGTGAGGGGGTGCGACGCGAACACTGGCGCGGTAACCATAACACGGCGATCGAGGAAATGCTTCGTCAACCCGCAGGAGTGCCAACCGGCACATTAGGATCGACGCCAGTAAGATCCTTATTATGGCATACTGGATACGGCATGGAACTATGGACACGACACGGTACAATGGATTGGATACCACGCTACAGGGCTGACAGTCGTGCTATTCTGCTCCCTAAGTAAAGAAGGGTGACACCTTCTTGAAATGGCGAGTGGGCTAATAGTGCGGCTGCCCCCGTCCCGGTAAAACCTTGGCAGGCCTCCGGATACGTTCAAAACTCGTCACCAATTGGTGATTGGTGAGTAGTAGACTCAGATGTAACATTCCTGACTTACGCCGATCTGGCTCTGAACACGGCCCCCATGAAGGACCGTGTCAACCCTAGCATGGCCTCCCTGCTTGCATAGATAACCATGGGATCACGATAGGCGACTACATACAACGAGTGGAGATAGCGGCCCGGAGGGGGGACCCAACAGAATGGAGAAAAACGGAGAAAAAAACAAAAAAGAAGAAAATGAGAAAACCCAAAAAAATATGAAGGACGACGGCAAGACGCCAGAAATTGAAAACGGAGGAGCGAACGTGTTCGCAAGGAGCGGGATATTGCAGAGATCACCAGTGTTGAACCTGGAGGCAACAGCGAGTTCCAACAGCAGCAGTAAGCCCCAAGGTGAGCAGCAAGGACACCAAGGAGAGCTAGGTCTTATGCTAAGCCAGGTGTTCACACCGAAATCCAGCAGTAGCACACCCCAAGAAGGATTGCAGCTTGGGAAGACCAAATTGATGGAGGTCAGGAGGAGGATCAATGAACTCCATGACTTCATCAAGGATAAGAGCAACGTCCACAAGGCAATAAAGGAAATGGTGACGGGCATCAAATCCGCCATTATTGCTGCCGAACGTGAACAGGATGCGCTGAGGACGAGGTCCGTAACTGCCGAAAGGGCACTGATCGAGGCCAAGGAGAAAGCAGCAGCTGAAATACAGGAGACGCCAAAGGGACCTCGAAATCCACGCTCGGAGAAGAGGAAAAGGGAAACTCCAGGAGAGGAAGAGGAGTTGAAAAAAGTCAAGAACGACAAAGAAGACAACAAGGAGGAAGGCTGGCGTACCGTCGAGAAGCCAAAGGAGAAGTGGAAAAAACGGAAGGAAAAAGACATGAAGAAGAAAGCTGAACAGAAGAAGGTGATACCCAGGACTCGTCGGGAGCGAAGTAAGGGCGATGCTCTGATCGTCGAAGCTAAGGACAAAACGTCGTATGCAGCACTCCTCCGGAAGGTACGAGAGGATCCGGAGTTGAAGCAACTAGGAGAGAACGTGGTGAAAACCAGGCGAACCCAGAAAGGCGAGATCCTCTTTGAGCTGAAGAAGGATCCTGCTATCAAGAGCTCAGCCTTCAAGGAGCTCGTCGAAAAGTCTCTTGGCGAAGGGGCGAGCGTAAGAGCTCTATCCCAGGAGACAGTGGTCGAGTGCAGGGACCTGGACGAGATCACCACAGAAGAGGAGCTAAGAAGTGCGTTGAGAGTGCACTGCGATCTGGGAGATGTCCCGATGTCAATCCGCATGAGGAAGGCGTACGGCGGCATGCAAACGGCGGTTATACGGCTTTCGACAGCTGCAGCGAATAAGCTGTTGGAGACGGGCAAGGTCAAGGTTGGCTGGTCATTGTGCTCGCTGAAAGCCACTCCTCGGGTTACCAAGCAATTGGAGCGATGCTTCAAGTGCATGGGATTCGGTCACCAGGCGAGGAACTGCAATGGCCCTGACAGATCTGATCTGTGCAGGAAATGCGGAGAGAAAGGCCATATTGCAAGAGGCTGCACGAAGCATCCGAGGTGTATGCTCTGCAAAAAAGAGGACGGTAACGATCATACGACGGGAGGCTTCAAATGCCTAGCATACAAAAAGGCGATGGCAGGCCAACAGTAATGGAGGTAACCCAAATAAACCTCAATCATTGCGACATTGCTCAGCAACTGTTGTGGCAGTCGACAACAGAAACAAAGTGCGACGTTGCAATCATTGCGGAACCGTATCGAGTCCCTCCCGATAACGGTAACTGGGTTGCGGATAGAGCTGGGATGGCAGCTATACAAGTTATGGGCAGATACCCCATTCAAGAAGTGGTTGCGAGCTCATACGAAGGCTTCGTCATCGCCAAAAT